>NW_010431106.1:2319-11770 GCF_000710305.1 Buceros rhinoceros silvestris | reverse complement strand
GAAAGGTCTGGGACATTCCAGGCCTGCAGGACCAGCTGGGGAGGAGAGGGAAGAGCATCAATGCAGATAAATAGCTAGAAAGACTCCTCTGCGTCTGCTACATGCACACCCAGCCAACAGAAAAGACCAGGGGTGCAATCCCTCCTCTGCCATCCACATGTGGCAGGGAGACCTGCTCTGGGCTTTCACAAGTAAGCTCCATCCATGGACCTCCCCGCTCAAGCGAGGAGCGCAGATGAGGTAACAGATGGAGTGACTCACAGCCTCCCACCCTCTGCCCTCGCCATACCACAAGCCATTACGCCTCACCTCTCTACAGAGACCAAGCAGAGCAGCGGAGCTAAAGAGGTTTCGTGGAAAGGCATCCGCCCCAGCAGAGCCAAGGAGGGGAGGAATCCACCTCTTCCTTTGCAAATTCATGCCCAGGGTCAGTAGTTCTCACTTTACAAAACGCGTGCCTTATTTCTGATTTGAATTTTTCACAGCTTCCAGCCATTAGTTCTTGTTATGCCTTTCCTTGATAGATTAAAAAGCCCTTTAGTCGCTGATATTTGCTCCTTGTAAAGGCACTTATACTCTGTAATCAAGTCACCTCTTAATCTTCTTTTTGATAAGCTAAGCAGATTGAGCTCTGGAAGTCTCTCACTGCAAGGCATTTTCTCCAGCCTTCAACTCATTTACATGATGTTTACAGGAGGTTTTCAGCCTCTCCCTTTAAAAGCTGGACTCTAGCCCAAGTGCAGTGCCCCCGTGTTGACCACACCAGACCTCTGCACAGCATCCTGCCATCGCTCAGAGAGATAACCACCCGGGCAGGTGACAACATCGCCCAGCTCCCAAGGAGCATCAAAAGTCCTTCAGTGAGGGCTCAACCTGGCACCACTTTCCAGGATGCCAGGCAAACGCCTGTCTTCTCCCTCCATGTCTAACTTTAGTCCTGGCAATACCAAACCCCAGTTTGGCTGCTAAACCAGCCTCACTCAAACCCCACCGCTCTGAAGGAAATCTCAGCCTGTACCACCCCTCCAGTCCCAGCAGGCCCCATCCGCAGCCATCTCACATTTATCTCCATGTTACCAACGAACATTCGCCCCTGCAGAAGCACTTTTCAAACCGTTTCCATCCAGTGACAATTACTCTGATGAGGACTTTTTGAGATCCGTCATGGAACCAGTTCTCAATCCACTTAACAAGGCTTTATCAATATTGTACGATGCTAGTTTTTAACCAGAACGCCATGTTGCACCAAGTCAAACGGCTCGTAGAAGCCTAACAATATCACAACCCCACAATCCCTCTTCTAACTCAAGTCATAATTTCATCAAAGAACAAAATGTGATTTGTTTGACATAAAACCATATTGACTAGCATTAGTTATATTCCCATCCTTAAATCTTTTATCAGTTGTACCCTGCACCAGCTTTTTCCTTTAGTTTTTCTAAACCTGATGTCAAACTAAGCAGTCTCTGACCATTTGGTCCTTTCTGGGCACGTAAACGAGCACTTTTCTGTTTCCAGGGCTTTTCTCAACATTCACGTATTTATTACAAAGTCGTATTATCACAAGTATCCGCAGGCCACAGAATTCCTTGGCCAGCCCTTTTAGGACTCCTGAGTGATATCCAGACACGGCAGTTTTCAAAACTTTATTGCTACTATATGCTATTTTGTATTCTCTTCACAGTGCTAATGGCCTGGAAAATACTTCGGGGAAGTCCATCATCCTTTCCGTCTGCAGAGAGCAGCAAGCTGTGCATTGAAGTCTCATCCCAAAATACCTCCCGCAGGCCTGGGTCAGAGACAGGCTATTGAGCTAGATAGATCGCTGGCCTACGAATGGCATCTGCGATGCTGGTGTTTGTACTATGGAGAAATATTTATTGCTTGGTTGTGTCTTTTCTGAATAACCATCATCTGTTTTATTGCTTCCATCAATAGGCCAGCCCTCACCAATGCCCTGCACTTTGCTATGTTTTATTTGTCTCAGACCTCTCTTCCCCTTTCTCCCCATTTGTCGTACACTCATTAGCTATTTTTAATTGCTGCCTCTCCAGACATCGCCTCCAGAGGGTCAGGAGGTGGCTGGGGGGGTCTGCGGGCAGCAGAGCTGGCTTACCGGGACCTCTGACATCGTGACTGAGATGTTCTTTGGCTGGACGGTGAGCTGGACACACTGCCGCAGGTCGGAGGCGAAGCGCTGGGGCTCGTCCGCCCGCTCGCACCGGTCCTTGCGTGAGCATCTGGAGGAGGATGAAACCACCACGGTGAGGAGAATCCCACAGGGTCCTACGTGGCTCTGGGCTGACACCACGGCAGACAGACCATCTGGCACAGTGGTGACCCCCAGCTAGGGACGTCGAGCGCCTGAGGCCTGCACAGGAGCTCTGCTCCCCGCTGGTACCAACACTGGAGACTTCTGGGGGTCTTTTATGTTCAGCTTTTCTCACTGGCACAAGGATCCCGAACCCAGAGGCCCATGGGCAGGATTAGAGGAACCTGCTGGTGGCTGTGCTGCTCGTGAGCACTGCCTGGGGCCTTGGGAAGGGACGACAGATACGTAGGACCCCTCCATCACCTCATGGTTCAGGGTTGAATCCAGGAGATATGTCTCCACGAAAACCAGTCCTAAGGATGGAAGTGGGTGCTGGTGTGGCCCTGGGGCCAAACCTGCGGTACTTACATGTTGTGGAGGACGCACCAGCCGCAGTGGGGGTCCCGGGAGCCCAGGCACAGCTCGCAGCTTTCATACTGCTCGCAGCTCTCCACTGGCACCCGCGTCACCTGCAAGAAACAGGAGGGGAGTGAAAGGGGACGACAGGCTGTGTGTTTCACCACTGTGTAAACGCCTAGACTCTGCTAGAGACAGGACTCACCCTGGTCCGTGGCTCCTGCCCCATCAGAGCAGGCAGCGATAGGGAGCAGGCTGAGCCTCCACCATCCCCCACTCCTCTCCGGGGTGGCACATTTGCAGGCAACACTTCCACCCAGGGAGGCTTTTACCTCAACCAATTGCACCTTTGCAGGGCGGCAGGAGTGGGGTCTGCCAGCTCAGCTCAGCCCTGCACCAGCTCCCAGCACTGGCCAGGCACCCCGTGGCTGCTGCAGCCCTGCTCTGAAAGGGTTACCAGTCCTTTATTAATTGCTCCTCCAGATTTGATTAAAATCCCCTCATTCTCCGAGCCCTTCGAGCTCTGTTACAACTGTTCGTTTAATTACTTTCCACCAGCACTCTGATAACACTGAGCCGTAGCAGGGAAGCGAGCAGGTTTTATTAAGGAGAGGGGAGGAGAAGAGGGGGGACAGGGAGGGGGTGCAGGGAGCTGCCTGCTCGCCTGCCGCGAGGAGCCGGAAGCACCAAGCACCTGCCTGTGCCTGCCATGCTTGTGCCTCAGTTTCCCCACTGCTCCCACAGAGCAGGACTCACTTGTTAATTAAAATTTGCCAAGTTCTCTACTGAAGGCTAAACCCGGGGTGCTCTCCCTCCTCCCAGCCCAGCAGGGCATCATCTCAGCATGATGTCTACAGGGCTCAGATAAGGCTGGCCCACCAGTACCCTCCAGTTCACATACCAATGAGGATACCTGTAGCATTCCCATTTGTTTGTCCCCAACACTGCTTCAGGCAAGCAGGGGTGAGGGAGTTGGCAGCAGATCCCCCCCACTCCACCCCAGGCAGACCCTACAAATGCATGGTCCAGCTCACAGCAACTGTGGTGGCCCTTGGGGGAGATGCCCAGTGCAGGCCAGCATAACCACCCCTCCTGCATCCACATCTTCAACATACCCCCTGCAGAAGAGAGGCTTAGCTGAACCAGGCCTGGGACAGAAACATAGCCAGGGACAGAAACACGCCTCAGCAGAGCTGCATTGAGGAGCCCAAAAACAGTTTCTGCCTCTCCTGGAAAGCTGCAGGTTTCCTGCAGCAGAGCAGAAACCTGAGACAGGCGCTTGGAGGAGGAGGGAAAGGGCTCTGCTGTCCCCAGGGGCTGTCTAGACAAACCCATGGCCCTACTCCAGCATCCTTCTCCCCCCCATAAGCCCCCAGGCTAATGACCAGGAGCCGTGTTATGCTCTGAGCTCCACTGTGGTCCCACTCGCACACACCTCTGCTGGGCAGAAGAGCAGAGATGCTGCAAGACACAAGCACACCACATCCCAGCACGGCCACCCTGTGTCACCCCACTGGGCCCAGTGTGCACCCCCGCTGACACTGGACCCAAAAAGCACCACCACTGTGCAGCCCATGGATGTATGAACCCACACCAGCAAGCTCTCCCGCAGATCAGAGATCACACGAACACTTGCAAAGGAAAAGGAAAGGAAAGCCAAGGGAAACTTCCCGAACCCCAACTGTGCTGCCAAGTCAGCCGCTCCAGACCGGGTCTGCACCTCTGGCTGCCTTCAGCATGTGCAGAGGCAGAGACTGAGGGGTGTACACCAGGGCCTGGGGGCAAACCAGCCCCAAGTCTCCTTTACCCCGAGGTGCAAAAGAAGCCACCCCAGAGAAGAAAAACCCTTTTGCAGCAAGCAGCTTCTGCTAACCTGCGACAATCCTGCTTGGGAGGGGACCACCAGAACAGGGAGGTTTTATGGCCAGCCCCTCAGAGCCAGGAAGGGTGAGGAAGCCCTCGGTCCCCAGGGACCATGGGGATTTCAAGCATCTGCTGCAAACAATTCATGCCTGGGGCATGGCCCCAGCGAGAAGAGCAGCAGGGACACAGAGTCAGTGTCTCAGGGCAGTGTTTTTGCAGAGAGGAGCAAGGAGGAGCTGCCTCCATCCCCAGAACAGGAGTGCCCGAGCAGCCCTCACCCCAGGATGCAAAGGGCAGACCCCACTGGGGAGCTGCCCAAAAGGTTTCACTTTCGCACATGGGACTGCAGCAGCACATGGGGCAGCAATGTGGGCTGCAAGTCAGGAGAGCAGAGAGGCTGCCGTCCCCTCCCCTTACCTGTTTCTCAGTCATGGCATAGATGTGCTGGCGGTCGGGACTCAGCACCAGGTCTCGCAGGATGGAGCTACCCTCATGGGCCACAACATTCTCGTACTGCAGCGCTTGGTGCTTCTTCTCAGCTGGCAAGTCCACCAGGATCTGTCGGGAGAGCAACAGGGGGTGAGCACGGTCCCACACACACCTCAGCCCCCACCCAGGTAGTGGGATGGGGAAATGTGCCCCGTTAGGGATGCTGCCGCACCGTCCCACACCAGCACGGCCTCACCACAGCTGCTGCAGCACAGCAAAGTAGCAGCACTCTGCAAACATCCTGACCCTTTCCAGAAAGCCAAACTGCAATGTTTTCTTCCCTTCTTTTCATTTGTCTGGTGCATCTGCACCACATTCATGCCGATGGTGTTTACCCCTCTCTTCAGGGAGGGAAGCCCCATCCGTGGTTCTGAGGCTGCACCCCTCCGTATGCTGCCCTGCTTCCCACACTGCTGCTCAGCCCCAAAGCCCCTCCAACCTGCAACATGGCACAGACAAGTCCCCAGCTTGCAGCAAACCCCATCTTGCCACAGCAGAGCTAAAAGCAGTTTGCATAGCACGCCGCACCAAGCCCTGGCTGGGCAGGACGCTGTGGTGCATGCAGGCAGGGCTCCCGGTTCCCCATCCATCAGAGGAAACACTTGGGCTCATGAAGGAAGTCAAGAGGGTCTCAAGGAAGCTGAGGGTCAACAGAGGTTTCAGAAAGTGCCTTTGTTCCCTGAGCAGGAACATGGCAAAGGCATTAATCCCCTTACAGCTTGCAATCACGTTAAAGCTCTTCCTCAGTACACCAGTTTCTGGCTGTACTGGCAAAAACCACATCAGGAGGCACCGCAGGGCTGAAGGCGCCCAACAAGTAGGAGCTAAACTCAGCTGCACTATCTGCTGTAACCTGATTGTCACCTCCGCGAGCAAGAGATGCTTCCTGCTAATGCTATCACTTGTGATACCCCCAGATTCAGGCTGTCCCACGGCACGGGACAGTCTCAGGGGAAACAAATGCCTCACTGGGTCTGGTCTGCTCCCACGGGATGGGATGGGGACCATGCCAGCAGCACATTCTGCAAAAAAAAAAAAAAAAAACCAGCAGCAGGCAGAGAAGCAGCATGCCCAGCGAGAGAGTGCCAACGCTGCCCGGGATCAGCTCCACACTGCTGCTGGCACACACAGGGAGCTGGTCCAGCACCTCATCCGCAGGACTCGGGATCCTCCCACTGCTGACTTTGGTGCGTCCACAACCCTGCCCTCATCATTGCATCCATTCTCACAGCCCGGCACAGCCATGCCCAAGCCCTCGTGCTCCCAAGGCGGCCACCCCAGCATCCTGGCCGCCTCGACCACTCCTGCAATAAATCACCGTCAGCATTTGCATAGTCCCCAATCAGGAGGATACGGGGCTGGGAAAGCAGGATCCCGGTGTGCAGCTGATTAGCATGGAAATGTATGCGGCTCACAAACAAACTGGGGCCCGTTTAATTAGAGCGGCGCCTTTGATTCACTGCCAGCCTCCTGCATGCACCAGCCCCGGATTATTTTTAGGCAGTTTTACAAAACAAATGTATTTAATTAAGAAAGAGACCCCTGAGCAACCAGAGAGTGACGAGTTCCTCACAGCAGTGAGCAAAGGGGCCGCCCTCTCCCAGGGGGACATGGCAACTGGGCTTGCAGGGCCAGGCTAACTCTCGGGAGCCCACAGCACAGCTGAACACCCCCTTGTACATCCTGCTGCAAGATTGAAGAGCCTTCGCCATAACCCAGGCTGATCCTGGTACTTACCTGCCTTCTCAGTATCCTTTGCCAGACCCCTACACAGACTCTGCTCACTCCTGCTCTGTGAACCACTGTGTGCTGAGGAACCCAGAGATGATGGAAGCTTGTCCTAAAGCCTCTACCTGCCCTTTTTGGGATGGGGTGTGTTTTTCTGCTCAGGTGCAGGAACACGTTTGCTCCCACTCCAAACATCAGGGAAGGTCAAGCCCTGTTGTACAGGGCCAGGCAGCACCCCCTGCCCTGCGGTACCACTTGCTCAGTGGTATCCAGCATCACCTCCAGAGCCCAATCCTGCCTCCCTGCATCCCCACAGAGGTCACTTGCCTCCTGGCTCTCATTTTCTCCCTACAAAGTCCTGCCCAAGCCAGCTCTCTAGAGGAGGGTAATGAGGAGCATCACCCCTCCCCAAGAAGGCACCATCTCCCCCCCTTCACTATGGCAACGTGACAAACGCACCTCTACAACCTTTTTATGGGCCGCAGTTGTGGCACAGAAGAATCAATATAGTGTTACCCTGGTTCTAAAATAGATCTATGGCTGGATGTCGTGCTAGCAGTAATTTTTAACTAGCAGGGTAATTTCCCCATTACATTATTGTACTGCGCAGTGCTGGGAAAGCGAACGAGATGTATTAAAAAAACCCAACAGACGTGAAGCACTTCCAGTTAATTTGAGACTCTAGGAAGCACCTAAAAATACTCTCAGCAGTCAAACGGGGCTGGAGCCCAGCCTGCCACACATCAGGGTGCTCTGGTGGGTGGGCACAGGGCCACCCCAGGCACGAACACATGGGATCCCTTCTCTCTGCTACCTCTCCTCATACCACTATATATATGGATGCTCTGTAGGCAGGTTTGGGATTCAGGAAGATGAAATTTGGAAGACTTGGCATCAAGTAGTTTTCTACTCCCCCTAACAAAGGGAGTTTTTGAGAGCTTGTGGTAGGCAAACCCACCCTGCTACTCCTCCGCAGCCTGAGGACATCACCAACATGCAGACCTCAATGTCACCAGGCACCAGGAGGACCTGACCACCCACAGCACCCACTGCTGTGCAGGCAGAGGTGGGAACCCAGCCAGCATCAGGACCTTTCCAGCAGGATTAGTCTGACAGGACCCTGCCCATCCAGCTGGTAGGAAGGGACAGGCTGTTTGGACCGTAACACGGCAGAGCACTACACATGATGTGCAAGATGCCTCCCATCTCTTCCAGACTCTGGGAGGAACCACTTCCCCCCTTTCCCCCCACCCACGGGGTAGCTGGGGGCAGGGGAAGGGGGAGAGGAAGCAGTTTAATCAAAGCAACCCCTCTCGGAAACACACTCCTTCCTGCCCACCCTCCCTGCCTTCCCACCCGGGGGAAAAGACATTTACTGAAAATAAATAAATAAATAAACCTATTAACCTTTCTACTCATCCTGACGCTGATATAATTACCCAATACTAATAATTACTCGCACTAATTTCTCACTCAGTATTCCTGCCCTCGCTCTTGCCTGCCTTGGGCTGGCTTCAGGCAGCAGCTCAGCAGTGCTGCCTCCTCCGAGGGGCTGGTGGGAGACCCAGGGGGCAGCTGGACCCCAGGATGCTGCCAAGGCAGAGGAGCAGGAAAAGGTCAGCTTGTTGGACTGCTGCCTCATGGAGTAAACAGAGGAGACCAAAGGCAAGAAATTACAAGCTCCCTGCTAGGGTGAATCATCTCAAAGCAAGCCCAGCAGCCGCTTTGCCAGAAACCCACATGCACATCCTCCCCACCTGAGCGAGAAGCCCACCACCTGAAGAGGGAAGGGTTTAAGACCTGGTCATCCAGAAGCCAAACAGGCTCATGGAGGCAACGTAAGGCCAGGAGATGTGAAAGTGAGTCCCCTCACCAAGAAGCTCCTCACCTCCCAGGCCAGCCTTGGCAAAGGAATGGTAAGGGAAAGGAAGGCATGCAATGCTTCAACCCCCAGGCACCCAGGTGTAATGAGTGATCGGGCACAGCACACCCCAGCTGGGCAGAGGCAAAGTCCTCCCCCAGGAGGGTTCCTGGGGATGGTGTTAACTTAGCTGGAGAAGGGAGTTGCCATCCCATATAGGCTTTGGATGAGGAGAGCACACCGCCTTGCTATGAAACATGCAGTGGTGCAGTGTCTCGGCTGGACAACAGCACCAGTCAGCCCTGCTCCTGCCTTGAGCCCGATGTTCCCTCCAAAGCTTGGTTCTCCTTTACAAATCGTGATGCTGGAGCATCCAGAAGCTTCTTTAGGGCCCAGGACCCACTACAGCCAGCGCAAGCAAAGAGCTGCTGCACTGAGGAGCTGTACAAGACAAGGCTGGGACCTGAAACCCGCGTGGAAGGCAAGGGAAGGTGAAAGCACCAGGAGGGCAGAGACTACACATCAGAGAGACGGCTCCTTCCTTTGGAGGGCTCCTTCCTTTGGAGGGCTCCTTCCATGGCAGCACACTTGCTCCCCTGAGCAAGACATCCTCCAGGCTTGTCCAGGTAAGGAGGCACCTCCCCACTGCCATAACCGCTGCCTGACTGCTGCTTGCCAAACCACCAAGAGGAAAAACCTTCCAACGTCCTTACAGCCAGCAGCAACAGGCACAAGGCGGCGAGGAGCATCTCCCCAGGGTCGCCTTTTAGGAAGAAGGGTGATGAGAGGAACGAAGGGCAGCAGCCATGACCTGGCAGCCACCCAGCGCTGGCGGCGGGGTC
>NW_010431106.1:0-2140 GCF_000710305.1 Buceros rhinoceros silvestris | reverse complement strand
AAGCCCAGCCGGAGAGGGAAGGCAGCTGCAGACATGACAAGGCTGCTTTCGGATTTAACGCATGCCAGCAGGGGTCTGGCTGGGGAGGGCCACCAGCTCCCCACAGGACCAAAACCACGTGCTTGGGGGCACTCTTGGAGGATCCCCAAGAGACCTGGTCTCATCGCAGAGGACACCCCCAAGCCCACCACTGGGAAGAGAGGACTCTTCACCACCCCACAGCCAGCCCCTCCATGGGGTTCTTCCACCCCAGCCCTCCATCTCCCCCACTCCAGGCTCTCAAGACCCCATCCTGGGTCCCGAGCGGTCCCCTGCAGACCCGCTCCTCCGGGCAGCAGAAGTGCTCAGCCAGGCTTTGTACTCTTATCTGTACAGGGCTGTGATTAATTCGCAGCGGCTGGCAGCAGCTACAAGAGGAGGGCGCTTTTGTGCGCCTGCCACACTTCAAAGGCAGGGACTTATCTGCCTGAAACACACTCCACAGCCTTTTCACGGGGACACTTTCCAGTTCCACGGGGCTCGTGCAGCACTGATGGGCAATGCGAAAAAAAGGTTTATTTACGGGAGTGCGTTTCAAAGCCTTCCCCCTTCCCTCTCAACACTCACTGGGAGAAGCGGAGAGTCCCCCAGCCCCAGTGATCTCCAGTGGGGTCAGAGTCTGAGCTGGGGGGGAACAGGATGGAGCTGTGAGGAGATGCTGGATCAAAGTCCCTGTTCCACCTTTGCCAATGTCCCACACCCCTCCTGCTCCATCCTCTTGACAGTGAGCAGCTCTGCAGCACATTCTTGAGCTGAGCTTTGACATGTGCAAAGGGCAGAGTCCATGCTGGGACCAAAACCTTCCCCTCCCCATACCACAGGTGCTCATGCTTCGGGCATCTCTGCAGTCCCAAGCTCCTACACCCAAACCAGTGGGTGCACATCTCCCCTCCACAGCAGCAAGGCCGTGCTAACACCCCCAGCACTCTGCTTTGATTTTAGCACCATCTGCCCAAAGGACACAGGAGCAAATGAAACCAGGAGAGGAGAGGATCCTGGAAGAGCTGACATCCCAATCATGGAACCACCTTCCAGAAGCAACAGAGGATCCATGCAGCCCAGCCACCCTGGGGCGGAGGTGACAGCTGCCGAGCAGTGTCACGCAACATCTGCCAACAAGCCTACAGCCAGAAAAGGAGTATCCTGTGTCCAGCCGAGGGACAGGCTGGGGAGAGGGACCCCCCTGAGGTGCCACCCTGCACCGTCCCTCCTGGCACATGGCCTGGGCTCACCCTGAGGCAGAAGGCAGCGTGGGGACAGGCACACCAGCTGCCCCTCCACATGCCTCCCCCCACCAACCATCCCCCAGGACCAGCAGCGTCAGCAGCTGCCACCCGCATGCCCCTCTCCAGTTTCCAAAGGAGGCAATGAGTTTAAAATGCGGTTCCTAGATCAGCTGCTCCAGGGGAACACACACTCCTCTTCCCCTCACCCCAGGAAAGTGCAGGAGCTGCCCCGTGAAATGCGGGGACAGGAGCAGCTGCAGGGTCACAGCATCATCTGTCCCAAGAGGCACAGCCGGTGGGGACGGGTGGCTGGGTACTGCTGGAGAAGGGGGCACTGGTATGCTGGGGGGACAAGAGCAAGGAGGAGGTGGAGGAGGAAAAGGTGGGGGAGCTCCGCCTGTATTGCAGGTTAGCAAACTTTGGCGTCCAGGTTGATGATGATTCGTCTCTGGCTTTGCTCAGACGAAAAGAAAATCGAGAGAGCCATCGGGGCACTGGTAGGCGGGGGGGACAAGAGCAAGGAGGAGGTGGAGGAGGAAAAGGTGGGGGAGCTCCGCCTGTATTGCAGGTTAGCAAACTTTGGCGTCCAGGTTGATGATGATTCGTCTCTGGCTTTGCTCAGACGAAAAGAAAATCGAGAGAGCCATCAGGAAAGCTCTGGCCATGCTTTACCTGCTTTACCTGGGCTCAGCCCGTGGCAGACCTGTGCCCCATGCACGCAGTCGGAGGGGTACAGGGAGCTGGTGGCAGGGGAAGAGGAAGGGCTTTGGGGATGCATCTCCTAAAGGCTCGCACCCGGGACCAGGGACAGGACAGCCCCGCAGAAACATCCCAGCTATGCGGGGTGGGCTGGCAGCCAGCACCCCAGCCACCTC
>NW_010431105.1:11744-21873 GCF_000710305.1 Buceros rhinoceros silvestris | reverse complement strand
TTATAAATTAACTTATACATTTAACATTACTAAAAAGTGAATGAAACCCTCCACTATAATAATCCCTCTAAATATGGATTATTAAAGGTACATCAGGATGCCTGTATGCACGTATCACACTCCATGTACATACCACTTTCCTTCTTTGGTGGTCTGAATCCCAGATGATTACAGGAATAAAATGGTATTCTTTATCTACTAATTTCATACATTTTATATACTGAAATGTAATTAGTCCTTGCCATAGAAACATTGGAGTGCACAGGATTTACAGCTGAAAAGACTGAGGGACAGAAATGGAAAAAAAAAGTCTCAAAACCTTGCAGCAATGCCTGGATGATCATAGGAGTTCTTGGATTTCAGGACTAGATTGATCCAGTAGATCATACTACATCGCACCTTCTGTTCATGAATATTTCTTTTCCATCCTCTAGGAGGAATTACAAGTGTAAATCTAAAACATGTAACAAATAGTAAAAGAAAATGAAATATTAATAACAGGAAATTTCTGACATTTTTTCCTTTTAAAAAAAGATTTTTCAAATTTTTCTCATGAATTGTTTATATCTCTTAAAAATTCAGAATCAGTCATTTCGTGGTGGAGAGAGATAATTGTTTACATGGGAATAGTAGTTCATATCCTCTTCAGTTAACGATATTAAATATCTGATCTGATTTGTCCTAGTGTCAATTCAACACCAGTTGTGGTTAGTCTATATCTTAACTATTTTTAACACAGTAGTAGATAGTTACAAGCTTCACAGGGTCTGCTATGTTGCACTATAAAGTAATTTTCCCAAACTGTCAGGTTTTTTTTCTCTCTGTAGTTCTCATTCATTTTTTTTCTTTTATAATTTTTTTAAAAGCTGCCCTGCATTCCTTAGCCGTTTCATTGGCCTATAGTTGGGCAAGAAATAGAACTGCTCCACAAGAAGTCTACTTCAAAGTATAAACTTCCCATCAACTTCTGTTGGCCTGAGATCACACATTACAACCATATTTTCAAGCTGAACACAGAGAAGCAGAAGCCTGTGCTACTGCTGCATTCCCTGAAGTCGGTTGGGTGCCCAGGCAAAATAACTCGCAAGATTCTTTGTGCTTGAGCTTGGTTCACTGGCCACAACTTAACAAGATCCTTAGACACACTTTAATGAATTTAAAATGCTTCAATAGCAACCTGTGTAGTTAAAATTCACCGCATGCCTATGTGTGCTCCCGGAACAAGGTCTATCTTTAGTAAGGTAATGACTCTCTCTACATTATATGTTCCGTTTCCCTTCAATGGAAAGGAAAAAACAGCTTCGTCAAAGAGAGATTTAAATCATACACATTAAAATCCTGATTTATCTGACTCTGTTTTGTAAGAACAATATCTCTGTTCCTCTGTGGAGTATATTTAGGAGACCTTGATGGACTACGATATCGACGCTGATATCTAAGTGCCTATCTTTTGCCATAGTGTTCGATACCCTGTAAGACTCCTGTTTTAGCAATCTGGCTGAAAAACAGCGTGGGGGTAGAGAGCAAGAAAAGGCATTGTAGGCACTCTGAGTGTTACACCTACCTGTGACTGTCTTCAGCTGTGGCTCAATTAGATAATTTCCAGAGATCTTGTGACACTTGCCTGGTGTGTGTGGCCTTCATATTTCAAGCAAAGCTCTCTTCCTTTTTTGCCTACCCACAGAAAAATGGTTAATTTTTTTCCAAAGTGATGTGTTCTTAGTATCATCGTCATTACTTTAAACGCTTTCATAATAATATTGCATTGTGTGGCAGGAAGCAGAAAGGAGGCCAGAAAAGAACACTGGATGAAAAGCAGATGAATGCAAGCTTCAGCGCTGCTTTTCAAAAGATGCAACAAAGTTGCTTTTTCTCAACAAGTTAAACCAGCGTCTCAATTAGTTCTACTATTTATTCAGAAAAAAACCAACGCAGCACTGAAGAAAACACATCTGCTTTACCTTTTAATGCACCTCTGATGGCTAAATGAGTGTGTACAGGAATGAAGTAGTACTGCATTGCTGAGAACCAGGAATTCATGTCCTGAGTGCAGATATAGCACTCACTGTCCACACTGCTGGGTTGTTTGCATCCTGAAATGCCTGCAGCACGGAAGCCATTCCGTGATATATTTCCATCAGTAATAAAAGTTGTGCTAAGACAGTTCCTTCCTCTTTCTCTCCTGTTTGTTTCCAGTCCCTTTGCTGTAAGTCACTGATCTCAGTTGCACTGTGCTGGATTGTGCCATAAGCCAAATGAGGAATCTGACTTGGAAAGCCACTTCTAAAAATATTTGGTTTAATTCAAGATATTTCATTGATCTGATTTTCAACCAGTCCTGCAGGCAGCGAAGTGAAATGCAGAAGTCGAAATGCACAGCCTCCTTGATGGGAAGGAGGGTATGGGCAGGAACTTCTGCAGCCAGCTTCACTCCTGGGGAAAACATAGTGTACAGCTACAGTTGTGGTGGAAACTTAAATGTTCCCTGTTAATGTGCTGCAAGTATATGTCTACAACAGGACTAGATGATTGTTGTAGGTCCCTTCCAACTGAACCTATTCTATTCTATTCTATTCTATTCTATTCTATTCTATTCTATTCTGTTCTGTTCTGTTCCATTCCACAGTAAGCCTATCTCTACATAAATAGTACCCTTACTGGGCCTATCAAAAAATATTGTCATTAGATTATCAGTATGTAATTAGCTCTGTGAATTAATTTCCTTTTTCAATTTCCTTTCTGTCCCTCCATAAACACGATTTAGGAAGAATTTAGCATTTTGATGATATCCACAAGCATAAAATCAGATTTTTATGTGGTTTGGGCGGTCAAAATTTTGAAGGGTCTTCCTAAAAGTTACAATGTTAAGAAGACTTCTCTTAAGCAGTATAAACTCACCTTGCCCCCATTGCTTTCCTGTTGTATTACTGTTATGTTTTGTCTTGAAAAGACAGAAACAATTGAGGGATACAGAGATTAATGAAATATTGGTATGATTCTTCAGAATTGTAATTCATGAAGCATGTAATAAACTTAAATGTTGGTCCAATAAGGAAGAACATAACTATACTAAAAAATAAGTTAATTGAAGTTTACTGTGGAAATTGGAAAGTTACACACAAAGCTGAAGAAAGTCTTCAAGTGCATTTGCATTATAAGGTATCAAGTGGATAAGCTCGTGAAGGAAGGAGATAACAAGAGATGAGAAATCCACATGTCTACACATTAATCAGAATTTTCTTTCCATAAATGTCTAGTATGGTTTATTTTGTTGAGGTACAAAACGAAAAAAATAATATGAACACTTAGAAATATGATGGTAAAGGATAGAAGTGTGGGCTGAAGAGTGAATTTTGACTCAAAAGTTATTGAACGGAGTTGGAGTGTAATTAGAGGGCAGTACCCCAAAAATTGTTTCTTAGAAGAAGAGACAGAGGGCGTAATTATGCTACAGGTAAGCCCTCAACTTTGATAACTGAGCAGTGGAAAAACTCTAGCTTACTCCACAGGTATGCCCTAGTGCTGGATTTCTTTCTTTTCTTCCTTTTTCTAATTTTTATTTCTACTTTGGGCCTAATATTTATCATAAAAAAACATATGTACACACATAGTAATAAAGAATTATCAGCTTTAATTTCATCTGACAAAATGAGCTGAATGTACTGTATGCCTTTGTTCACTAAAGAACAGCAGCTTCATATGCATCAGTGAGCAGGTTTCCTTCTTAGGTTCTGTCATCCAAAACTCGTGTTGACAATTGGTTTTGTCCTCAGTCAGCAAGGGTGGATAGTAAGGATGCTTCTGCCAGCTGGTCCATTGATGGACAGGTGCAAATGTTTGTTTTATGAACAAGAAGTGCCAAGGAGACAGCCTCTGGCACAGGCGTGATTCTGACAGTGCATGGGTTGGCTGTGGACATTTGGCAGCTCAAAGGGCACAGGCACTAACAAGAGCCTTCATGTAGCACAGTAACAAAGAGCTTCATATAGCACTGTCATCTACACACCGAACTGCCGTCAGAACCACAGATGACCTTAGTTTTTCTGGTTTTGTAACCTGTTGGGGTTTTGGTTTTGTTTTTTGGTTTTTGTTTGGTTTTCTCTGTATAATTACTAAAAATGCAGTTGATTCATCATGCATTGACCTCTTCCTTGGAAAATGCAAGCATTTTGTAAGTACGCTATCGGGGCTTTTTATCAGTGCTATGCAGCATGCGTGTATATTATGGGCTGCATCTCGCTCTTTTTTGAGCTTAACGAATAGTTTGCACATTTTAAAATGTGTTTGCATCTTGCCAGTAGTTCCTATCTTTATTCTCACAGAAAGTGAACGCAATGAAAAACCCCAATCTAGATTCTACCAGGTGTTTTTCATCAGTCACTTTTATAAGATTAATAGATTGGCCATACATCCCAGCCAATAAAATGTATACATCTGGAGCTTTCATACCTAGATTTTGTTTTCTTCAAATTTAGAAAATATTTGTTTCTCCAGTTGTTAGATGGGAGTGTTAGAAATTTTGTCCTTCCTGCTGTCAGAAATGGTCACCAGTATGGTGTTATATTGTAGGCATCTCTTATGAGACTGTAGGGATTATAGGTGTATTACTGTACTGGCGTTGCTTAAAAAAAAAAAAAAATGGTGCCCAGGGAGGAAATACAGGAGATTACTGCATGCACATGGAATAGAAGTCAGGTGAGTATTCTATCTACTTGTCCAGGGGATAAGTTTAAGGTTGTGATGCTGTCCTCTGGATGCACGGGTGTTGAGAAAAGATGACCAGGTGGCCCACTCTAATTTGGATTCCCTCCTAGGACTCCATTCTACCTCAAACCACTGCTCAAGTTAACCACATTTCTTCTCTGGGAGTTTTCTTCATTTCAGTTCAGAAACACTGCTTCTCTGTTTTCTTTTTAAAATGTGTCTGTTGCTTGGCTGACAGAACACCTGAATATACTTTCAGGCAAGAGGAGTGTGTATATAATTCTTACTGAGTAGCTTTTTTCAGCTGGTTTCACCTCTTTCTGTTTATAAGCTGTCTGTGAACAGATTATGAAAGTCTCAAAGGCACTTTTTACATTAAAGAACTGTAGCATTTCTTTTCAGGACTGTTTCCATGGCTACTGATAACGCCACAACACGTTCAGTCTTGTCAGAACCTGTCACTATCCATACACCCAGCACTCTAAACATCAAAACGATTTGCAACCAATTTACTGAAAAGCTCAAAATGCCCTCTAATATGATCTCTGCCACTGGGAAAATGCCATTTTCGTAAGATGCATCTTCTTATTTATCAAACTTTATAACACTCATACATAACAGACTGCGCATAAAACTACAATAGCTCACACTCTTGTTATCAGGTGTGAGAATCAGAGACAGGAGTAAATTACTAAAGCCTTGATGAAATCTGCATTAATTGAAACATACAGGTGCTATATTTCAGTCAGCTCAACAGAACCCCAAATAGTCAACCAAGCTAATGCACTTCAATTGAAATACAGGTGTGTAGTGTGTGGTGTGACATAGTTGCTTCAATTAGTTGTTCCTGTGGTAATCTGGCATCAGTACATAGTTACAGATCCAGCTATTAAAAGACCTATGAAATTTCCTGAGTAGCTGGCACTACTTTTTTCTACTCGAGCCTACAAAAGGCAACAATGACGTGTACTGGAATACATTTAATCTCTATTGACATTCGTAGGAATTCAAGGCAGCAAGAACTCCTATAGTAAGAATGTAAGAACAACTATATTGTGTTGGACCAACCACTGACCTAGCTCAGTGTCCTGTTTATGACACTGATCAATAACATATTCTTGGAAAAATAATAAAAGGCAAAAATCTAAGGTACAGATGTTTTTTCCTCCTATGCCGTTTTAAGTCCCAGCAACCCATTGAGAGCTCCTGTGTAGGACGTTACAGCTCCTCTCTTCATGATGTGTTAATTTGACACCATGAAAAGATAAGCTGTTTGAAGGAGTAGTAAAATTGCAGAAATTATTACAGAAAGAAAACACCAAAATCAGTTTTAAAGTCCCCAGATGTGAAAAACTGCCACTGACTTAGTGAGGTGTCAGATGTTAGCTAATCTTGATGTTATAGAAGCCATACCTTTCAACTGAATTAGTGTAGCTTCTACTTCCAGTTATTAAACCTTTGTTTTATGGGCTGTGGCACCCCATTACCAAATTTTGTATCCTATTGCTGGTACATTTAGATTGTGACTGAATTACCACAGTTTTTACCTATTGATTACTCAATAGATCTTCTCAGTTTTCTCTCTATGAGGCTTTTATTTCACTTGTTTAAACATTTGATTGGACTTTCAGCAGTCTTCTTGAAATGTGGACCCCAGAACTGGACAAAGCATTCAAGGAACCATCACGCCAGTGACAAACAGTGTTCGTATAAGCTCATTACTACTACCTCATATTGCTACCTACAGAGATCCTAAATATTTAATTTGCCTTATTAGCATTAGTTAGTACCTACAACTCAGGTCACTCTGAAGCCTGCTTCTAACCCCTAACCTAAAAAATCCCTAAAAAAAAAAAAGGAAATAAGGACTCAATATCTCCTCAGCTTCCATGTTGTCCAAATGTGTTTTCCTTTATTCCAAAATCAATTATTTGTACTTGGTCTTTTTAAACACATCTTGACCCAAACTTATTAAATGGTCCAATCAATTTGTACTAGAGATCTGCGGTCTGCACAATGCCGTGTTGCCCAATACCTACCTATTTTAACAGCAACAATTCCTTTTTTCTACTCTGCCACTGTTTAGATGCTGTGACAGGATATTTATTAAAAACTTTTACTGCTGCAGCGCCTCAGTCCGTTTTGATGACCAAAGCCAACTGATTCAGACCCCACATCAGAAGAGGCAATATAGCCTAGAGCAAGAATGGAATTATGGTGTAACTCGGTTAGAGCATAGTCATCTTCACAGACTGTTCATTACTCTGAGGATTGTCTCTACCTGCTTTGTACACTTTACTTTGGTTTGCTCTGCCATAGAATCTCAATGACCTTGAACTTCCTCTGTATGCCAAGACAATGTCTGATTGCTCTTCTGAAACTCTTAGATCCAGTTTATCAGATCCAAATAATTTTAAATGTATTCAATTCTTGCAGGTGTTTTTAAGAGGTTTTTTTTTTATTGGAGTAGAAAGGGCATGATTACCATTTGCCAAAAAACCCCTCTATCTGGCCTTTTTCCAATAATAATGTATTTATTGCACAATCTCTCAACTTCACTGATTCGTCTGCTTTAACACTTTATATTCTACTTTTTTCCTACTGAATAGTGTACTAGCACCAGTTAATATCCTTTCTTCTTGACTGTTAAAAAAACTATTGTGTTGTCCTTCACTTTGATGGATGTCTCTTCTATCATTTGTCTTCCTTTCTCAGTGTTCTACGGTTCTACAATTTTAGTTTATAACCACTCACATCAGCTTCCTTTGTTTTTGTCATTCGCCTTTAGAAATTAAGAAACCTGTCAACTCAGCTTTTTTTTTTAGTTTGCCATTGTAGTTTCCTGTCTTAACCATGTGATAATGGTTTTGACGCGTGTAGTGAAATATTCATTAATTTCTTACAGTTAGCATTCATATTTTTTCAATTTATTGTTTCCCAACTGATTTGTCACATAACTATTTATGGTTTTTAAAGCTGTCCTTCCCACTAACTTAAAAAATCATATATATATGTGTGTGTATGTGTAAAGGTGCAGTGCCTAGGCCAATGTATATACTGCTAGTTGTAAAAATGTTCTGTTTTTACAAGTACTTAAATATTTGCATAATACATAATTAACTCTTTGCATTCCTAAATAAGCACAAGTTCTGTGATCAGTTTTCCTCGTGTATCGATGTGAGTCTAATAAAGAGTTACTCTCAGATATAACACAGAAGATATGAAAGTAATTTATAATTTCAGCAATTCAACAGTGAGGGAATAAGAACTTTATCATATATCACTCAGATGTAAAAAAGCAACAAATCAAGTCTGTTGTGCCCTGCCCCTATTCCTGGGGGCCCATGATCTTATTAATTTCTCTTACCCTTTAAACAACTGCCTATTTGGAGTGGTCCCTGTCCAATGTTAACATCCATAATGCACCAGGGAATTGTTTGGAAAAGTGCTGGTTGATACAGGTCAAAACCATGTCAGGGACAGTTCTAAGCTTTTGGCGTTATGGACAATGAAGTCCCAATATGCAGAAAAGTTCCCCAGCGATGTTTAATTTGCTAGAATAGACATAGCCAAATAGTACGATTTTTACCACTTTACTCCTTAAATACTTTGGAACAAGTGATTTCATGTCTCTAATCTTTCAAGAAAATGTCAGTGATATCACATTAATAAAAAGTACTCAATAGTTGACTAATAATGCACTACTCTTTGGTGTTGCCAAGTCTCTTTACACTAGTGTAGACAGTCCAGGATTTCTTCATTTCACTTCCTGTGGTGCTTGGATTAATTTTCTTCTCAATATCTTGATTTTATGCTAAAGAATTGGGGGGGTTTTTGCCTCCTTTCCACTTCCTCCCCTCACTGATGATTTAGCACTCTCCTGATCAGTGTGGCCATGGACACTGGTTCTCCTTTGGCTGAGATGGAGACCTTCCAGATCTCACAACTGCTTCTCCTCATTGCAAGTTTTTACCCAGCATTTCATCTCTAGAATCTCCTTCTTCCTGTTTTCTGTAATTCATAAGACAGGAGGAATCTTGCATTTGCCTATCCATTCCTTCTTTGTAATCTTTCAGAATTCTCTGATTCAGAGAAACCAAAGAACCATTTCTGCTGCCTCTTTTAAAACTGAATAATGAATATGCCCCACTTAACACAGAACTGTGTCTTCCTTAGACAGTTTAGATGATCTCTGTGAGCAAGTGTAATCATAACAGATTGCTCTGAGAGTACATTTTCATTTGACCACCTGATTTTCAAAGATAGGTTTCGCAGTTTTGCTTTAGAAATTTCATTGATATTTAAGAATTTATTTTAATCTTGATTCCAGAATCTATGTTTAAGATCACAAAAGTTTTTAAAAATTAACTATTTCTCTGCAGTCAGTGAATGTTGATATCTGTTTACAAAACAGTTTTGAGACTTGTATGTAGATTACATTATTATATACGTGGACTTCCAAATTTTAAGTGACTATAAGGGGTTATTGCATGAAGACTATATCTTTCCCCATCAACACTGTGTCAGTTTTTAATAATATTTAGAACTTTCTGAAGTTCATACATGTTCCCTACAGATGATCATCAACATAAGTAATTTAGGGGAATCTATCTTAAATATACCGAAGTTCTTACATGATTTTTCCTGAAGCAAGTACAATTATAGACAAAGAAAGAGAACTAAGAAATAGTTTTCAGTCTTTTTATATAAATAAAATCCACCTTAAGGCATTTACAGAGTATATGAGTTTGGTTTCTGTTAAGGGTGGAGGGCCGAGGTAAACAACCCCTCGAATTCCTTAACGATTCTCCTCTGTCTCACTGGAGACAGAAGAGGGTTTAAGGGGAAAGAAGAAATTCACACCTCAGTTTTGTGTTACGGAAACAGGAACAAACTTTTAATACACAATAAATCCACACTATAGACTACTAGGTATACGTACACAAACCCAGAAAAGAGAAAAGGGGAAAAATGAAGAAGAAAAGATTTACAGGAGCTGTTCTTTTCAAGGTCAGTTCTCGGCAGGCAGCCAACAGCGCAGTAGCAGTGCGCGGCCTCGCTTCGCTCCGGCCTGGTCAGATCCCTCTCGTGCTGGGAAAGGGGTGGGGGGAGAAACCCCGCTGCTCTCAGGCGGAGAAAACTCAGAATAGCTCCCTGCAGGAACAGCCGGGAGTCTGGATATCTCACCCGATTCCAGACGAGACTCACGGCAGGAACAGTTCAAAGTCTGTAATCCTCAGCGATCTGGGGGTGTAGGCCCTCAGGTCTTGGGCCTAGTGGTTCGACAGGTCGGGCCTAGCCAGGCCTAGTCGGGCCTGGTTGTCAGCCAGCAGATTTGCGGTAGCCCTCCCTCCATGAATCTGTCCGGAAGTCAGAGAGAGCGAGACACTCCCTGGCCTGCTGCTTTTAAAGACTCCCGCCGTCA
>NW_010431105.1:9675-11434 GCF_000710305.1 Buceros rhinoceros silvestris | reverse complement strand
ACAGTTCACAGTCTGTGATCCTCAGGTCCTCTGGGGGTGTAGGCCCTCAGATTTCAGGCCTAGTCGTTCACCGGGTCGGGCCTAGTCGGGCCTGGAGGTCTGCCAGCAGGTCTGCGGCAGGGCACCTTCGTGCAGCAGTCCGGAAGCCCAAGAGAGAGCAATCCACCCCCGAGCTGCTGCTTTTAAAGGCTCCCAACGTAACATTACGTTCACCTGACCCCCTTAACCAATTAAATGCAGAATTATCGTACTACATGGAATAATTCTATTTGTCCATTTCACAAAACAAGGAAGTTTTAGCTCAAACCAGGACAGTTTAAAACTAAAAATATTTAGCATTGTGAGCCATGGCATGGAAATCAGTACAGGTGGCAAAATGCACTCAAGAAGCTGGATAAATACTCAGGTGGTTAATCCAGAGCTTATTTCTCCCTCTGCTAGTAGTTTTTTTTAAAACTGAAAACTGCTGATGCAGAAAAGGCTGGATCCCTCACAACCCAGAGCCCCATAGGCACAGCAAGTATGCGCCCATTTACAGTACTAGAAGCATAAATAAGAACAACATTCATAGATTTCTTTCAGTCTCTCTGGTGGCAATCAGTATCCCATCTAATCTATCTAAAAGCTTTTCTGATTAGGGGGCATATTCATATGAGAATCGGTAATTAAGAAGAGTAAGAGGGGCAACTATTATTGTCTGGCATATGAGATCCCTTGTGGATAGCAAGAACATTAGCAAAACAATTTGTGGGCTTTTAGCTAAACACTCAGTGCTGTCACAGCAATGTTTTTCAGTAACAGTCTACATACAATTTTATCAGCAGTAATATTCATGTCAAGATCTTTCTTCTGCTCATTTAAAAATATGCAAGGTATGCAATGCATGGATTTTTTACTTGTATTTAACAGGATCCTGGTGTGTAAACAGTGAATTTAGTATCTACAATATAATCTAACCAAAATAACAATAAAAATGGAATCAGGTAATGGCTTGGCTTCGCGACCGAAGACCTGGGAAGGGCTTTCCCCACGCTCATTGCAAGCGATGAGCACACCCTTTGGGCCTGCACGGTGGATTTTTTAGGTGAGGCGCAGCATGCGCAGAACTGACTCCACCCTTTACACCTGAGGTTCATCTGCCAGGGCCTAGCAAGCTTGGACGGTGACAGCGAAGTCCTCGGGTCATAGGTTTGGTTAGAGTGTTCTTCTCTTAGATGGAGCCTTACAAGGCTGAACGAGCTCCATCTGCCTGGGTTTGGAGTCAGAATTGTCCTTCTCCTAGGATGGCTGCCCGAAGGCTAGTGAGCCCATCCTGCCCGTGGACACACTTTGTCTGACTCTTCAGTTGAGACCTGTCTGGCCTGGGAGACCCTACCGGAGGCACATGCCACCACCAGCACAGCTCTCAACCTCACAAGGGCACGCAAGCTCCTTCCCCACAACAAGGGGGTGCCCGTGAAAGAGTCGCTGCTCTACCTCCGGACATCACAGGTACCTGGGCATGGGGCGGCCGGGGCCTGCCAAGAACGGGAGTCCTGGGAGGTCAAAAATGGAATAGTCATGAGAGATCTCATCAGCAAATGAATGGGTAAAAAAATTAAAAGAATGTATAACAGGAAGAATTCTGTCAAAGAGACGGGAAAAGGGCAGGCCATACCACATATATCTGGCAACCACAACTCATCATTAAAAGTCAATTTTGATTCTAAAATACCATTTGGAGTCATCTGAGAAGCACTAGTCAACCATGCTATTTATA
>NW_010431105.1:7616-9563 GCF_000710305.1 Buceros rhinoceros silvestris | reverse complement strand
GGGAAAGACTGTGGCAGCTCAGTTACCACCGGTTTACTTTCACTAAGATGTCACCTTCTCAGTAACAACCGTATATTCAGTTAACAGAGCTTAACATCAAGACAACAGTTTTGATCCACTTTAGGAATCCAGGATTTCTGCAGGATTTCTGCTTGTATGGTTTCTGACAAAGTACCCAGAAGGGCCTCTGCCTTTCCACATTCTGCCAAAGTAATTTCGCTTAATCCAGTTATTATTTGTTGGAAGAAAGAAGGGGAGAAGCGAGAGACAGAGAGGAACAAATAGTTTCCCTGATGTGACCAGCCGCAGAACGATCAATTAAAGGGAGGTTTCTTTTTCAATTTTAAAGGCTTTGATGTTCTACTAAGGGATTTTCCTATCTCCTACACTTATTACTCAGAAAGCTCTTTAAATATCAGCATTTCCATGGGGAAACACTGAAGTAATGTTCATCCTTTTCTCCCAATCAGGAAATCTTGTGGTATTTTTCATCATCTGTCTCTAATATGCTCTTCAAACAAACAGTAGCAAGCATCAGCCTCTTCAGTAGATATAACAAGGCTTTCCTGATAACAATAAGCTTAAGACAACAAAAACCCCAGCCTAAGCAGAGGTGAGACAGTTCAAAAAATAATTAGTTCCCTTTGAAATGTATGACTAAATGGGACAGAATAATGTCACAGATAAACCGTGCTTTAAGGAAAATGAACGAATATGCCATTTAGATTGATAAAGAAATTTGTCCTTCTATTGTCCAAGTGTATGGTGTAAAGGTAAAAAGACATTAATACTTCAGTTAATAAGCCTCCTTGACATCTGATAGACTAACCTGGGAAGTCTGTTTTTAATACCAGGTGTAGCAGGTGAAGCAGTCCACAAAACTGCACCAGATCATAAAATAGTGAATGGGAATGAAAAAAGGACTTGTACAGATGTCTAAGTCTCTTGGTACTCTATTTAGAAAATATGTCTAATCTGTATTATGAAAATGACATAGATATTATGGTCATGGCATCTTATAATATTGCATGACTTCTTCATTGATTGTCATATCCTATTTTTAGGCCTTTTGTATTCATGCTCTGAGGCAGATTGAGAGATCTGGTAGGGTTCATCTCCTTTAGTTTTCTCTCAGTGTCAGCACATGGAGCTGTTTACAGTAAAAGGGAATTATGTTTCAAGATAATGAACTTAGTGTGTGGTTTCTCTCAGTACCACTTCCAAATGTCACATTTACAAGAGACATTAAAATATACAAAGTTAGAGACCAGCATTTTTCTCTGCAGACCTAGTATTTAACTAACAACTTAGATAGTTTGATTTGCCCTCAGACTTTTCTGCCTTTGCACTTAATTGCTTTCAAACAGTTATGCACAGTCTGAAAACCTTTTTTATTTTTTAAATATTGTAATTTTTACATAGAGAGAGGGAGACCAAATGCAGTGAAGGAATGGTAGTAGACTGAAAGGAAGCTAAATATGGTTCCTCGTTTCTCCACACTGGCTTTAATTAAAGTTGTGGCATTGCAGTATTCTAATTTAATTCCCTGGAGGAGGTACCTAAGCAACCTTCAACCAATTGAGAATAACTCTGCTGTATTGATAAATTGCTAGAGAGTAATGCTGTACTTAGGATAGATATTAAAAAATAACCACCCCAAGTTTTTTTCAGGTACTAGGAAGTCATGTGTTTTGTAAGATCATGTATTAAGACTATTTATCATCTTCATTATGTGTATTTAAATCAGGTGCGATTCAGCTGAACTTCCCAGCTGTGTCCTGACTCCACATCAGGGTAAGGTCTGAGTATCAATTACTCTTCATTGTGCCTTGAGTCTGACTGGAACAAACTCAACCACCAGCACTGAAAGGAAGGAGCAATAATGCCTCCAATATCCTGGCACCCAAGGGATTAAGGCTGTAGGCTGACCTAAAGAACTCTCTGGTT
>NW_010431105.1:0-7494 GCF_000710305.1 Buceros rhinoceros silvestris | reverse complement strand
CAGCAGGTTAGACAAAACCAAGGTTTAAACAGCATGTAGTTTTAAAGTCAGCTTTTCTCTGAAAAAAAGTGAGAAGAAAGAAGAAAAAAAAAAGTAGTTTTTGCTTCTATGTTTCACTGATAATGATTTTAGCACTAATACAATATTTCAAAGTAGCTGAAAAAGAAAACTGACAGAAGTAGTTGCAAAAAAAAAATATCAACAAGAAAGTGCAGGTTTTAAGTTGACCATCAGAAAAAGAATGAGCATGATTACTGATGAAATGAATCATTTGCTTTTCTAGACAAGGGTTTGGGAAAATTTTCTTAGTCATAGGACTATGGACAACATAACACTCACAAGGATTGTGTCTCAGCAAAAATCAGGAAAGAAACCCAAACCTTCCCTAAACATCTAGCGAAGGCAAAATAAACAAAAAAACCCCTCGTATCATCATTCCCACTTAAAATTGGGAATCTTGAACATATGGAGGTGTGCACTAGAAAAAACATTTTACTTACCTACTTTGTCACACAACTGGCATCTCTGCATTTTGGATCTCAGGAATATGGTGATTTCCAAAATAATTCCATTTAATGAAGATACAAAAGTGAACAATTATGTTTGCACTTCCAGTGGAAGGCAAGCAGTTTAGAAGGTTTATTCTTCTTCATAACGATGAATTAAACATTTTGAAGGATTTGAAAAAGCTTAAATGTAGTGATTAAAAAAGGCTGCATTCCCACCAGGTATATAATATGTCTCTATGTGCCTGTTTAAATATTCTTACCTTAAACACAGGTGGGGGCTGTTTCTACTCCTTTAAATCCCATCTAGCTCATTCCCAACTCAGCTGGGAAGTCAGCCAGACAAGAGCTTTGTACACAATTTTTCTGAAACTTGCTCTTTGTTATATAGACTTTTTGGGCTACTGGCTCATGTTTCTTCTGTGCTTTATGCCTGGAGATGCCTGTTAGAGCTGTGAATTGCAAAGATCAAACTTGACCTGCCCTTTAGATAACGGCCTCACCTGAGCCTCCTTTCACAGCAATCGGGATTCCCTGACATCTCAGCATTTCACAAACAGACAGATCGTTGGTAAATCAAACTGGAATTGTATTTGATCTCGGCTTCAAGTGTGGTAAAGCAGGATGTCAACTGCCAGGACAAAGCTGGAGGACATAAAAAAATCAAATCGGTGACATCAAAAACGTACTGCTCACTAGTCAGATTACTCTTCCATTAATACAGGGAGTGGGAAAGAATTTGTAACTGAATTGTCCTCATACTCGTTTGTGATTTAGCAAATCAAGGGAGAAGATGACAAGACTTTTATCTCTTCTTCTATGAAGTACAGCTAAAGGTGATTGTAGTTGGAGCTGCACCTGTAGTGAAGGCCTGTTGTGTTGCATTTAGTTTCAGTCTCCGCATGCCTTAAGCTCACTAACTCTGCGAGGCTTGGACAGGACAGATGCAGACAGAACAATAGTAAGAGCAGACTCTGCCATCAGCAATACTAATTTTGGAGATCTTTCCCTCACCTCTGTTGACAGAAATGTATCACAGGAAAAGCAGGACAATTTTTGCAGCTGTAATTTTGTAACAACATTGGTGAGCCATCGGGCAGATGATAATTCAACCTGTTTGCGAAGAGCATATACAGACTCAAAACTTCTGGAAGCAACATTAAAATGCCCTTTCCTCTCTGATAATCAAACCGTCCTCCTTATACCCCAACCAACAAACAGCATGAAAATATGAGCCCTAAGCTAGAATATTTACCCTTAGCTTTAGCCCTTTTGGAACATTTCCATACTCGAGTAGGAAGTTTGAGCTTGACTTTTTTATTAGAACTGTTTTTAAATCTCACTTCTTCCTGCTATTGTGTTCAAGTTTTCACTACAAAGGAAGGTAAGGAGGCTGCTCAGCTCAGTACACTCAAACCCCTTTTGTTCATTGTGAGTGAAAAATTAAACTATTAGCTTTTTTTCTCTGGAAAAAAATGAATGTGAACGCAGACCCTTTGAAAAAAAATCAGTTACTCAGTTCCTAGTGTTAAAGCACACAGGTCTTATCTGCAAAGCCATCAGAAAGATTTTTTTTTTTTTTTGTTAAGAGTAAAGTAAAAAGGGCATTATTTAATGTCTGGAAATAGAGCAGCTATTTTTTTCTTTTCAGTGTAAACTAAACAACAACAAAAAGGCAACTTATGTGTGAGAAAACCTTCAGACTTATTGGAATTTAAAACTTAGAAAATACCCTAGATCAAAATAGGTTTCAACCCTGACTACCTAACATTATATTTCTAAAGGCCTGGTTTGGTAATGAAATTTACATGGGATGATTTCTAGCAGTTGTTGAGAATTCACAAGCTCTATTGAACTTAGTCAAAGCTGTAAGTGATGACTGCCCTTGAGAATACTGGCTAGGATATAGAATTTAGTAACATCGGTTTAGTATACCTGGTCTGAACAAACATGACTCCTCCCTTTGTAGCCATCGGCATCCGCACTGAGCTCTGTCTTGGAGCTTGGATAGGTAGTACTTAGGGAAAAAAACATGCCAGAACCTGGGCCTCGAAAGGTCAGGCTGATGCTTGAGTCTGAAGAGATGATGTTTTTCTGAACCATATACAGAGGTTTCTTTTTGCAGGCATAATTCCCTTTGCTGCCAAGGCAGCTAAACACATGATCCCAAAGAAAATATTTTCTTCTATTCTCCACCTAATATGACATTTTTGCTAAAACCAGAAGTAGGACTTATAACTGGAGCTACAGAGACATTTGCAGATAAATCACGGCAGAGAATTTCATTGTGTGGAAACAGATGAACTAAATATTTCTGTGCAACTGTTCAGTTTGATTTGCAAGGTTTCATGTACTATGTCACTGTTCAAATTTCACTTTCAATACATTCTGCTATCTAAAGGCTCGCAGCAATTTTTCACAGTATTGCATTTTTACAGTTTTCAAGTTGTTCTTGAACCTTGTATGATCTGAATCAGTTGACTGTTTATAAGTCTAAATAACGAATAATATAACCTCACTGCAGAAAAATTGAGCTCCTCGTGGACTGCCATACATTCAGAGAGTCATGTGAGCTTCAGTTAACAGATCTCTCCTGTTCAGATGCCTCATGTACTATACATGGAAGTATAAAACTTTTGAGCTTGAAAGAGTTCTCCAGGAGATTTTCCATAGGGAAATGCTGTATTAGTTTAGTGACAACTTTCATGCTTCCCCCATCTGTTTAATGATTCTCATTAAAAGAATATACATCGAAGGAGATCACTGTTAAATATTGTTCCAGTCCATCAGGCTATTTGACTAAACTTCTCTTTAACTGCATTTCAAAGAAAATACTAAAAGCTAAAAGGGATCCTCAGAAAATGAGATCTGCTATCTGTCTGTCCAAATATGGCTTCAAGCTACCACAATACCATTTCTTTCAGGACCATGGTAAAGCCTTTATTGTATTTATGCTTTTCCACTAGTTCACAGCCGGTACCATAATGACTACCAGTATTAAGAGGTCCCACAAATTGCAGTCTTTTAACATCCTCCTTGATATTGCTTCATCTGGCATTATTAGGGAAAGGGGGAAGAAAAAATCTATATAGTCAGGTTGATGAGGTCCATCCGAAACGCCCAGCTCATTCCAAGGGCTTTCCAGTGACAGCCTCAGGCAAACCTCCCTGCAATATAAATGTCCCAAAGGCTTAAATCGTGTACCTATAACATCCATGGGTAGGTCTAAATCACGTTCCCACCGTGGGTTAACAAACAAATCACTAACTTCGGCAAAATGCAGAATATAGGCTTCGAAGTCTTGTATCAGGAGCTAGCACTGATGCTCAGTAAGTTAAACACCAAAGCTCCCTTTTATTAAGCCTCTACTTGTGAAGATGCTCACTGTGTCTCCTTTTCATACACACACCTCGTTCTACTCAGCTTTCATGTGTTTCCCCATCATTGCTCAGCAGCAAACAACAATTTTTCCAGGATAAAAAAAAAGAAACAAAAATTGGATTTCTATATAATGGTCAATATAATGCAAACCAGAAAACTTCCTCTCATTTGCAGAACCGATGCTTCTAACACCCTTACCAAACTTGTCACTCCTCCTCTCACCGGGAAACGTAAACACAGACTTGTTCTGGCCTGGCTCTTTCTCTCAAAGGTCAGACAACTAAAAAAGATTCTTCAGCTTTCTGGTTTTGATGCTGTGAGAAAAGCTCTCAAGACTCCAGGATTAGCTTCTTCATCATATCACTAGGAGAACAGAAGCAAATAAAATTTGTCTCTTTAGGATGCTGATTCCCTGCTGCCACATTGAGGATTCCTGGCTATTATTCTTGGTTTGACAGGATCTGACATCTTGAGAGTAGCTGGTAATGCGTCAATGAACCCGTGTGCACTCTCACTGCTGGGTGTTGATTCTAGCTTGGATGGTGGTCTGGACTTGACTACTGTAGCAAAAATTAGCGTCAGCTGCCTGAATATGCCAGATGTTCTCCCACTCCCTTTTCCATAGACGTCCTTAAGTTGAGAGGCCTGCTTTTTCGTCATGTCCTGCCTCTGAGTAACGAGGACAACTGATCCTGATATTTCACTACAAAACATGATAGATGTCTTTGTATAAACTCAGCTTGTTGAGATATCTCAGACAAACATCTGGTGATAGCTGCCCATGTATCTATCATCTTTAGTCTAGTTCACTGTGTGTTGCTGTCAGGGAAGAGAGAAGGTGCCCCTTCCCAAGGGAAGTACTGGCTGGTGTGAACATTGTACCAGCAGCCTCTTCAATGATTTAAGGCTTCTGACAGTCCTTTACCGCTATGTTTCCCAGTATGCAGTGATTATGTTTCACTTTCAAAAAGTACTCAAAACCATGGCCCTAATTTCAACAATCACTGATGAATAAATTTCTAGTTATATCTACAGAATTTCTACCTATGACTCAAAAAGTGAAACAACATTTGGAGACCTTGAAAATAAGCAAGCAGAAGACAGGTTTCAGGGAAAAGTGAAAAAAAATATTCTCAGAAGAAGTGGTTCAGATGCTGGAAAAAAAAAAGTAGAAGATTTTTACCAAAATAGAGTTCTGATTCCTTATAAGAAAATATGATAATATACTTCTATTCTTTCCTGTCATAGTCAATTTTCAAATAACGGTTTTGCCAAGCAGAGAAACCTGGAACTGGAAAATAATAATTCATTGATAAGCCTGTTGTATGTGGTCATGAAGATGTTCATTATTGGCCATATTGGCTATTTAAATTTTTGTTGGTCTCTGATTTCAGTGGAACAGGAATTCCATTCAGCACTTAGAGAGTACACAGCTTAATCTCAGTGCTGTCTGATGGATAAAAACTACTGAATTTATTTACTTTTGGTTAACTCCTACTCTTTTTAAAACACTAATAGGACATCATTCCTGTTTTTACTTCCTTTGTGATTAGTATTGCTTTCTCAAGATTGCTTAGCAGGAGCTGGCTTTTAGGTATATTCTTCAAGTTAATATGAAAGTATTTTAACACTGAGTGGGTGCTAGAAAGAGAGAAAGCAGTGGAGCACTAATTATGCAAAATGACAAAGGTTCCATCCCAAATTGATTTACTCTCCAGTTGAGAAATCAGGTAAGAAAGGCCTCTCACTTGTTTTTATCATCTCATGATCAAAAAGTCTATCAACACAAACAGGTAGTTAGAAGAGCTGGAAACTTTAAGTAATATTTTGGATATTTTTCAGTTTTTCTTCTTTTGCATAAAAGTCATTACTGTCTCCAGTCCTGTTGTCAAATCTTGCCAGTGACATTGCTATGATAAAGTGACTTTTTAGGAAATATATTCTCTTCAAGATGCAGAGCAGCTGTAAAACTGAAAGTGAAATCCTAGTGGGGCTATCATGAGTAATTTTAAAGAAATATAAGGTAATTCAAAACCATATTTCAGTATATTTTAATGTGCAAAAATCCTTTGTAGACAGACCACAAGATATAATATGTAAAGGCTTACTGTATTTTTAATATCAAAAAATGAATCCTTTAAAATGTTATTGTTCTTGATTTACAAGGAATTTATACCATGAAAATGTCAAAAAAATAATACTTTTTAATTTTGTCCTGTGCAGTTAGTTATAGCTTATAAGTTTTTCTTTTTTACTTCCTTAAAACTTCCCTTTGAAGAGTAGTTCACAAGGGAAGGGGCCATTGAAAAGTTGCTGCTTTTCTCTGGATCTTGTCATATCACATTAAATTTTAATCTATATTTACAAAACGTGAGAAGGCATTCGAATTAGGTTGGGTTGAGTTCATAGACTAGCGGCAGTATGTGAAACTACATTAAAGGTAATTTAAATTGAGTTACATTGTTCTGTCCCTGCATTTAACAGAAAAATTCATTTTACAAGATCTTCCCAGCTAATAAATCATGCAAAAAATCAGAGTATTCAAACAAAACATACCTCCATGTCACAGAGTATAAACTATACATTGATTTAGAAACTTGTAGCAAAACCAGAAAGTCCTGCATTGGGCTGTTTCAGGAAGAAATCGGTTCCAAATATTTTCAAAAGTAGTGGGAATAGAAAATCAGCTCATCTCAATGCTATGTGATTTTAAATTATTTTTAAAACGTAAGAGACATACTGTTTCTTCATTTTAGTGTAATGCAAGTTTTTATTGTTGTTAAACTCAATGTATATTATTCTGGAAATTCATTGTGAGATAAAGCCCATCTAATTAGAAGTTATATGCTCAGTTTATGAGACCACTTTTTCAAAACACTTGGTATCTTTTGACCATCCTGCTACAACACTTCTACCCATTTACATGGAAGATTAAAAACTTCTTAGTTTCTATCGGTATCCATAAGCACCAGAAAACATGAAGAAATGCAGCTATTTTCTATTATATGGCTTCATGCAGGTTGAGAAACAAGCTTTTTGACATGGTGGGGAACAACATTTTTATTAGCTCAGTCAACAATACATCGGATAGTCGAACGCTATTTGCATAATCAGATCTGTTTGTAGCAGTAGACAGAAATTTCATTAATCTCCAGCTGTGGTCAACAAAGAGGGATAGCAAAGGGGTATTGCTGCAGGTTAATGCTTTTGAGTAATCCTGTGTCCAGAGTGTCCCAACTGCCTGATTTTTATTTAGAAAGCGTCTTCTCTTACAATGTTTGAGAAAATAAAGCAAGTTAATGTCACTCATAGATCAATCTACCTGAGACAACCTTATTCCATGTTTTCTATAGTCTCCTGTACAAATAATGTGCAGAAAAGTCTATCAGGAGTAAGCCAGATACTGTTGCACAATTTTGAACATGTAATACACATCAGTTCTGAAGGCACATTGCTGGTCTAATTCTTACAGCTATATTTCATCTTTGAAAATGATCACAATGGAAAGGATTAGCTTCTTCAGATGTCAGGGTTGTTAAAAAATGCAGCTGTTCTGAGAGGAAAGTCAGAAAACAAGTGTTAAGGGTCGAGGGGCCAAGGTACCCAC
>NW_010431104.1:11765-24244 GCF_000710305.1 Buceros rhinoceros silvestris | reverse complement strand
TTTATTTTTATAAGTGTCTGCGGGGTATTTTTGTAACAATCCCTTTGTAACTTCTCAGTTTCTAAGGCATCCCTGGAGCCCAAGCTCTGATCATAACAATTTTAATATAATCAGTCCTTTTCACTTCTATAATTTTGCTCATAAACTGAAATACAAATCCACAACCACATCTGAAATTTTTTAGGACAGCAATAAAGTTGTAAATATAAGCAAGTCCCAAAATAAAAGAATATCCTACTTAATACTGTAGAAATAATATCTTTATAATCTTAGTCACTTATCTTTGGTAGAGACCAAAAATGAGGAGAATGTATAACATCAAATTAAAACAATCAATTAGTCTTTACTGATATGTGAGGTTCTGGATCATGAAAAACTGGAAGCTGACACAGTATGCTGAAAAGATGATCCAATATGTATACTTATATGCTAGTTGAGAAGGTTATAAAGCAGAATCGGGTAAAAACCAAAATCCTTCATCTCATTTTTGCAGTATTGTGGAAAATCTGTTTGAAGAAATGTCTATGGTGAGATAAAAAAGGAAAGTCAAATGTCATAGCTCATGTGGCAGAGAGATGTTTCTTTTGATAAAATACTGTCTTCAACAAAGGAAATGTGTTAAGATGGTACAACTGGAAAAGGGGTTGGGAAGCTACAAAAATTTATATTCAAAGAAGAAAAAGAATTAGATACACATATTAAGAAAGTTAATTTCTCTGGTTATTTTTCTACCGATTCTATTGACACTCCTGAAAAATTCTTAAGTTGTAATGATTGAGTACTTGGCATTTCCAAAATATTTTTTGAAATACATCACTACAGAGCTGTATAATAGGCAGAACTGCGCTGGTGTTTCACCTACTAAAAGGTCGGCACTTCTTTTTCAAGAGGCTAATCTATTGCATGTCATTTTGAATTGGTGGTGTTGACTGATTGCTTAAATATATCCATTTCTTTAGTAGTTTTACTAGTGTAAGTTCTTTTATCAGCTCAGGAGTTCAAATTAGCTAAGAATCTTGACCACTCTAGTAACCCTGAAGGGACAAGTCAATTTAGTTTGGGAACAGGGGCCAACAACAAGAAGTATGCCATCAATTGCAAAATTCAAGTTGAAACACAAGTAATTAATACCAGACAAACAACCCTTGAATAAATAATCTATACCATGGTGCAATAAGAAAGAAATTCATGTTTCTATTTCTTTATTCTGAATAATAGAGGTGGCACAATGGAAACTAAGGAGATGCTAGCACAAGAAGATTACAAATGCAACAGAGAAACTGCTCTACCTCACTAATTGAATTGTATACAACAATTTCTATTAATGTATTCATTCGTTCATTGTCAAAGATTAAGGAGTTATACAGGTTACTTAAATAACTGTTGACTCCATCAAACCAACTGCAGTAAAGAACTACTAAAAGGGTTTACTTGCATGCAATATTAATTGGAATACATTTTCTTGAATTTATAGGTTCTGTTTGTGGAGAGTAGCAGAGGGCTATAGAGAGACAGAGACTTAACATTTTAATAGTGTTAGGTCGAGAGCCTGAAAGCAGACATTCTTTTCAGGGATATAGCCCACATTTACAAAAGTTTGTCTTATAAACGAGTGTCTGAAAAACTGCAGGGTCAGAATTACATGACAGATAAACGGAAGAGGAAGAAATAAAGATGAGACTAAGGTAAAAAGCTTTAGGATTTGAGAGTTCATGGTCTTGACTATGAAAGGAACACAAACATTTCAGTTCCACTGATTACATTAAAGTGTGAAGGTAAATTCTTATTCATGTCCCCTTTTGAATATCTACAAATGTCACTGCAGGTGTATGACCTTAGTCTGTCACCCTGCAGTAATGTATCTACTGAAAATCTAAGAAATATAAAACCAGAAGAATCTAATACTACCTTCAGATACATTTGCTTGCCCTCCAGTGATTCCCTTCAATGCCCCAATAAATTATATACTAAACAAACAAATTTCTTCATTCATTAACAATCATTTCTGTCCTCCTATTAAAAGTATTTCTGCAGCACACGTTTATATTGCTTTAGCAGAGGGCAGAAATTAGCCCAATACTATTTTAATAACATTTTCCTACAATACACTTGGAATGTACAATTGCCACTTCTCTATTCTTATTTAAGAAAAGACCCATCAAATGTTTCTACTTTGTGAAGACACTTTGATCCTTGGTTTTCAGGAAAGCCTATTATACACAAGTCTGGAACTGAGGTTCTTTCTTTGTTCTTTGCCCCTTTTATTGATGTTGTCCTTGAGGATTTTATAAGCACCACTAATATCTTGTATAGATCGGACATTTCTGTATAGTTACTGATTTTGTATTGTAAGCAGAGTATCCAGGTTTATACATATATTCTGTAATGAGCATATTTACATAAATATGTAATTCTATTTCAGGAAAACAAATCTGGAAAGAATTACAGATGGTCATTGTACTGCAAATAGATTCCTCTTCAAAGACAAGGCCTAAATGAGAGCTAAAATAGAAGATAGATTGGAGTCAGACTACATCTGGATTGTCAATCTCTACTGTTCTGGATAAGATCACCAAGAAGGACTCAAATACTGCACAAAAGATACTCATACTGGCTTAAGTGTTCAACGAGTTATTTGTGGGTCGTTATCTGATGGCATGCGTCAACTCTAAAGATAAAGAAAAAAGAAAGAAAAATAAATAGAGGAAGAAAAAAAAAAAAGAAGGAGGAAGTGCAAAACTCTCTCCAGCGGCCAGCTGGGAAAAGAAGGAATGGGGGTATTTCTACAGTGTGTCCTTCTGGACATCCTCTCCAGTGCAGCAGGTGGTTCCTTGATTATGTCTTAATAATAACCATGAAGATTCATCAGGACTTGCTCAGTTGCCCTACGGGGTTCTTGTGCTCATTACATGAGTACCGCTGAGTGGTATCAGTTGCAACTGTGCAACTGTCATCAGTTGCAGATGATGCACATGATAATTTACTATTAAAATTTTCAAATGTATGTTATTAGGTAATGATTATTGGTTATTTAAATGACTATTGTTGACAAATATTGTCCACTAAATTCTGTTTTTTTCCTAGCATAAAGTTATAAACTGAGATCTACAAAACAAAATGGGGAGGTGTTGGGCAAGAAAGGGCAATTGTCACACCAGGGGCAATTGTCACTCACAAGAAATTCCACTTTACAGACATGACAATGATCCACACGTGGATGCCTGTGAGAAGCCACAAAGGTAAGAGTGCTTCAGATTATGAATCGGAGATAACTTGTGGAAAGAAAGCAAACAGGAAAAATGAGTACGTACTATTCTAATGTTAGCAAACCAGTATCTGAGGCAAACTGGGAGTAAATGGGAAGCAAAATCCAGGCATGCTATAGGGGTAGTCAATGTATATATTTCAAACCTGGTTTCACAATAAAGTGTAAAGATTTTCTTTTCTGTTTCATGGCTCATCTGTCTAGGAAAGTCCCCTTTCAGAGGACTTTCCTGCCCATTTTGTCTTTGCTTCTACTTGTTCTACCTTTCTTTCTTTCTTCCTTTCTTTCTTTCTTTCTTTCTTTCTTCTTTCTATTACAGCCTGTGATATTTCAAACTACTTCTTCACCCTCCTTTCCCCTGCTTCACCTAATTCAGTGTTCCACCTTTTCTACCTTTTAATTTCCTTTGAATCCTTCCCTTTTCCTCACACTTAATGTATGTCTCCACATTTCGATACTCATATCTTTCTCCTGTGCTTTGAGTCTTTCCTCTGAAATGACAAATATTCATTTTCTCTTTGCCATTACAAAATCCAGCCTTCCTATGTTCCCTCCTCTCTGTCTGCTTTTTGGCCTCTCAACAATTTTTATCTTTGTTCCTCTTGAGCAACACTGCCCTCAGCCATCCCAGCCTTCTTTCCTTCTAGCAGTTCCCTTCTCAAATCTGCCTAGTAACTAGGGATGGGGCAACTCAGTTTTTTAAGTAAATTGTGGATGTTCATGTTAGAGGAGTAAAAGTCAAGTAAGTTTTGACTTTGATGAAGTGAAACAGCAGGTACCATAGAAAAGTTGTGAATGCTTCTGGAAGGAAAAAATTATACTTCTACTTTCTCAGTCTCTTTAATAGACAAACCAGGAATACAGTAAGAATCTTCAGCTAAATTTTATTTTAAAGAGGAAGGGGTAATATAGATAATAGATACATTTGCTTATTTAATAAATCAGATTTTGAAGGTTGTTTTTAAAACCTAGTGTGTCCCAATGGCCAGCTCCCTGAGCCTTTGATTACATTGTTAGGTGAAGATGGAGAAAAAAAAGGTGGAGGAACATAGGAAAAATGTCCTGAGAATGGTCTTGCAACCAGTCAGCTTAGCTAGCCTAGAGGTGGCACTCTGCAGTTTGGGTTACAAAAAAGCAGCGTTGCCAGGACAAAAGCAGTTATACAGAGACATGTCACTCTACCTAAAGTGATTCATTAGTGCCCCTGGTATTTAGGCAAGTACTAGGAAATGGTCATAATATCCACACAGCCCTTTATGCTCTCTTATTCTGCACTCAGAGCCACAGAACCAGAAGTAACACACAGGAGATGTGCAGCTGCACAGTATTGCAGGTTTTCTCTAATGCCTTAACTCTCAGAAAAACACAACAACCCTAGCAACCTACCATCCCACTGTAATTTCACCAGATATAATGTGTGTAGCCTTCATTTAGTTGACTCAGCATTATGCACCTTACACAGGAAGCACATTTATTTTTCCCATAGGTTTGTGAAAAGAAGTATCAGGCTGTTTCTTCTTCAGATGCTATTATGATACTGGTCAAAATGGACTAAAAAGCCTGTAGTCTGCAGTTGTTGAACTGAGGAGGTGAGAAGCAGCCCCTTGTTGCCAGGTGTATAGCAAGGGAAATGGTTAAAATGTGGTGAGGCAGAGTGTGTTGAGGTATTTCTCATTAGGGAAGGTCACTGCTCTGCTAGTTCATCACCATTTTTTTGAGAGAACTGCAGAAGATTGTGACAGGGAAAGAAAAGTATTATGCAGGAGACAAGAAATACTGCAAAGCATTAGGGAGGCAAAGAAAGCACTTAGTGACTTCAAAGGAGTTGCATGGATATAACCCGGGGCAGAGTTTGGCTCTGACTACTTCGATCTGCATATCACTTCACAGTATGCAGAGCACTAAGTGGTGGTTTTACTCACATGGTCGTAAATCCAGAGTATCTGTCCTGAAACCAATGGAGGTAATCCAGACTGCTGCTGTTGTAAATGAAATCACACTCTGACCTTAAGCACTTGCTCTGTCTTGGGTAATATTTTTTTTTAAGTCTTCCTGATAGTTAATCTTTCTTCACAAAACCCAGCTTCACTGATTTGGTGGGCTCACAGTAGTATGCTCTGACACTATTTTGTTTCTTTTGGACTCTCTCCATTTAAAAAAAAAAAGACAGTCAAATCCACTTTAGCCATTTGTGTAGAACCAAGGTGTCACGCCAAAAAGAGGGCAAATTTATCTTCTTTTCTTTCTGTGGGTTTCATGAAAGAGTCATTCATCTTTTGTTCACATATTTAAAATCTTTTTGTCATGCAGTTGTCTTTAAAAGGCTGACCCATTTCTCACGCTTCTCTCTCAAAATGACCCCCCAGATCACCTTCCTGGGTTCCATCTTGTTCCAAGGGATACTCTCTCTAACGATCACAATTACATTGACTGTTGGTTGAGGAAGATAATGAAGGAAGGAGATGCAGCACTGCAAGAATGTACTGCTGCTGTCAATAGCGCTCGGAGAGCTGAGCGGTCAAAAAGCAAAATAAAATGTAACCTTTTAACTCCTTGGATATAACTTTTGAAACTAAGTCTCAGAACACTTAAATTCTGTCACTCTGGACAAAATTTATTGGCCTATTTGCCAAAGATGGTGGCAAGTTAGGGCAACAGCATCTCTTATTTTGGCAGGAGTAGTAACAGGTAGATCCATCAAGTCACTCCAGAAAACGAGTCAGTGGCAAGGATATCTCCACACCTGCTACTTGCATTACTAATGTTCTCAAAATGGTTTCACTAGATTTCAGTGCTGCCACAGCTGCTGCTTCATGTGCAGAATGTTTTGCCTCTTTGGCATCAAGAAGCCAGATGACTCTACTTATGCAATTTATACTGCTTGTGACATACACAATAAATGACAGGCCTTCTTTCCTCCCCATTACTTTCATTGCTTTGAAGGACTACTCCAGATCTGAAGGACCTGTTTCATGTTTGTTATTATTAATCTGAATTGCAGTTGCTTCCAGACAGGTCAGTCAGAATCCTGTTACATTAAGTGTCCCACATAACCAATTTGATTCCTTTCAGAGATTAAACATGATCCTTGGGTTTTGAGTCTTTTTTTAATGTAATTTGTGTTCTTACATTCAGATTCTTTCAGCTTTGTCTAGGTGCCAGTCATCACTTCACCACTGAATTGCCTTCAGTGAAGAAGCTGCTAGATCACATACGCTTTGGAACAGCAGACTTGTTTTTCCTCTCTGTTTATAAAGCACCATGCATATGTGGTGTTTCAGGCTATATCAGCCACCATTGCAAAACACAGTTTTATGCTCCCATATAATTAGCTGATGGATACAGGTCATTACCCTACCATTGACACCATACCTCCTCTCCACTTCTCTGCTTTGCGAACATACAGGTGGAAAATGAGACAAAGTTTTTTGGTGTGGTTCCTATCCCACAGGTGCAAATATTTTTGCTTTGTTGCTATTACTTTTTTTTTTTTCTGCACCATGCAAAAATATTTTTTCGTCACAAACATTCTAATTCCATTTTGTTACACCCCGGTAAATTTGGAGTCCAGTCCATTAAACCCAGTGAAGCTAATCCTGAATCACCAGGAAAGAACATTGAGTGGTCCATCCTGTTTCCTTTTACCAGTACCCTTAATTACTTATCATTTAAGAACAAGTCATTCATCCCTCTGGATACAAAATTCATTTGCTGACAACTAGAATCACTTTATGACCATAGGGAAGGCAGATATTTTCAATGTGAGGCACTGTCCTTCCCAAAGACTAGCTGGAATCCTTAAATATTTGGAAAATATTTTCATTTCTGAATTGAAAACCTGAAGCAGACCTTTTCACTGGCTGACGCACAGTATGTATACACTAGTGAGGTTTGAGGAAAGAGAACTGTCATCCCATTTTCTAGTGAGTAAAGAAAACACATTAGGTATTATCTTAGGCATGTAAATAAATTACACTAAAATTCAGAGGTTATTTACACAAAAATTTACACTCAAAAATCATAGCATATTTGTCAACTATCAGCTAGATACTTTATATCAAAAAAAGTTATATAGTAGGACTGGTAACAGAAGACATTCACGAGGTCAAAATCTTTGTTTCGGTACAATTTGACTAGAAAATTTGGAATATAACCACAGACTCTGCCACAGAAAATACAGTAGCTGAAGTATTGAGATACACAACACCATTGGGAATCTTCCTAATCTTAGAATAAACAACAATGTAAAATGCTATGCTATGTATTTTGTTAAAAATCACTTTTTAATTACATCTGTTTGACACTTGCAATATAAATCTCACCTATACAAGTGAAAGTGATTCCCCTTTTGTTCATTATATCAATGTGCAGTATTCTTTCTTGATACTTTTTATGTCTTAAATATTGAAACTCACATACTGAGGGCCTGAAAATTAAATCAGATAAGATATTCAATGTTTTTGTGTTTCTCCCATCCGCACCATTAGAGCAGTGGATTAAATGTCCTTGAGTTAAGGACAGTTTTATACAGTTAACCTGTATTTTTATACAGTTATAGCAAAATTCCAATTGGTACAGTCACTGGCAGCAAGACAGTTATATTCTTATATTATTCTTACAATAAAATGTGCATAAGGAGTATTTCAGTGTGTAGCAGCTGGCATAAACTTCAAACAGGCATCCTACATTTATTGTAATTATACTTCTGAAAAAAATAAATTTACTGAAAAATGCCTCATTTTAAAATTTCTTTTCTCTGTGGTCTATGAAGCCTAGTTCCTTAGTATTCAGATTGCCTAACACACAACCTCAATACCTGATCCAAATCTTTGTATATCTTCAAAATATAATTTAATCTTGCTGTAATTTCAATGTGATAAACAGGAAAAATAAATAATATTTTGATCAGTCAGATTACTCAATGCCACTTCAGAAGTTCGGATGAACTCAGTCTTATTTTACTATTACATATAAAATATTTCAGGGTTTCTATGAGTTTATTTATCACTGTGTGGAAGTGGGAATGAAGCTTGCCAAACAGGATGATGAAATTGTAATTTATTAAATGAAATGAAAATTTAAATTTATTAAATTTATTAACAAGTCTGGATATTTTACAAGATTATTATAGGTAAATAAGAAATTTTAATTTGAAATTGTACTCGTTCTCTGTATAAGCAGTTAGTCAGCTAAGATGAAGCCTGACCAGCGCAATGCGGGTATAGGTTATGGGTGATAAGCAGTCTGCAGTACAGATTCCACCTTCCACCATGGCTTAATTGCTAAAATTGGGACTGACTTTTTAACTGTATTTCCATTAATCTATCCTTTGAAAGAAATTTCACCAGTCAGTTCCTTATATTACAGGGTTTATACCCCGTACATACAGGATATACTCAGAAGCCTGTCAGAAGAGAAAGCTAAAGGAATATTTTGCTATAGTCTTTAGTTATGGGAGAGCATAGAGAATTCAGAACCAGACTTTCCTAGAGGTGCACAGTGGCAGAAAAAGAGGTAATGGACATAAGTTGCAACAAGGAGAATTACAGTTAGGTGTAAGGACAAAATTTTTAATGATCGGCATTCTTTAAAGTTGGAACAGGTGCCCAGAAGGTGTTGAGTCTCCATCCTTGGGAGTCCTTGGACCTGGTTTGACTGGAGGAGTTGGACTGGATGACCTCCAGGGCTCTTTACAACATACCTGATTCTCTCATTCTACTCACACACTTAACCAGGAAAATATCTTTCAATCATTAATCTTATATTTGTATAAAAGAATACTGCTTTTTAATTGGACCAGAGAGATAAACATTGAATCCGTATTCCTACTTGCTGTTAGATATTGGTTTGGGGGGAAAAAAAAAAAAAAAAAAGGAAAGAAAGAAAGAAAGAAAGAAGTACAAGCCCAGGCAAGGCAAAGCTCCCTGCTAATGGTGATATGCACATCCAAGAGCTGCCTGGAGCAGGCAGAGAGTCTCAGCCACCACTCCTGGTTATTCCAGAACTGTCCTTGTACAGGCTTCTTTCATCATCCTGTGCAGCAGATGTGGATCCCCAAAATTTGGGTGCTGGCAGAGACGAGTCACAAAGTTCATCACTCCTGTCAAATGCAGATAACTATTTGTTCTAAGAATCTGCAAGCTAGTGCGTATGCAAAATAAAAGACAAAACCAAAACCAAAACAAAACCATAATCAATCGGATTTTGCTTGCTTCCATTACGAACTATGCTAGACAGGAGCTGAAAATTTTAATTTTCCTGTAGTGATTAATCCCAAAATTACTGGATTTTACCCTGTTCCCTCTTCAGGCATGTAAACAAGTATGTGTTGAAATAATTAACATGATCTGAACTGTGTTTCTTTTTGCCATCTCAGCATAGACTTGATTGCTTGCTCAGATTATTTAATAAAAGATAATAAACTTATATTCAGTATTATTGGACAAAAAGACTGCATGAAAAAAGATCATTGTAATAAAAGGTCTATCAACAAGGGGAAAGAGAAAAAAGATGCAGCTCTGGAAGATAAAAAAAATTAAAAGAAGCAATCCAACTAAGCAACGAATACGTTTGGAAGATATTATGTAAAGTACCCGATTGATCCTGACTTTTGATTCTCTCCTAGAAAAAGATTACAGTAAGTCATGAGTATCATTCTCAAATTCAGTCTTCTAAAAGCACAAAGTCATTGAGCTTTAAAATGCACTGCAATTATTTGAGCTTCTAAAGAAGCCAAGACATTTCCCCTTCCAGAGAGATTATTGAGTGAACAGCACAAAAGAATGAAGGAGACTTGAGGAGAGAAGTGAAGGAATGAATAGGGAAAACATCTGACAGAAAAAGCATCTGCGGAAAAACATTTTACATCTATGGGATATTGTTTGAAGTAGCTTTCAAGGTACTGTGCAGATGAGAAGGGGTAGTTGACAGCAAAGGAGAGATTTATACATAAAAACATGTGATAGATATTACAGTGGCAAAATCAAATACAAGTACAAAACAAGAGAACTCAGCAGTGTTTGCAGCCCTAGTTCTTTTCTCTTGAGGATATACATTATGACACAGGCTTTTAATGCATAATCACACACACCATTTTTTCTACACAAGACCCCTACGCCATTGAGTGAACAGAATGGATGGTGATCAATTAAAAAAAGAACAGTTATTCAATGCTTTGTTTTACCCTCATTGTTCATTTTGTGAACTTAAGCCTTATCTACTGTACACTATTCAGAGGCTGCAATGAAGACAGAATCATTAATTTCCTCATGGGCTTTTCTCTGGCGCTCAGCACTGTGATGCTCCACAAGCATTAATTTGTCTTAACAAAGGGCAATCTGATGTGAGGGGTTACTGTTATCCCCACATTACAGGTAGCAAGCTGAACCAGTGAGACAGTGAGAGCAAAAGTATCTGCTTATTTACAGTACACAGTTTAGAACTTGGCAACTGATTTCTCAAATCACATAAAGTAACACTTAGCATGTTGAATACTTCAGTTCTATCTGAGAACTGAACTGGCTTGAACTCAGACCAGCAGAACTTGGAAGAGGGAGAGCAGTGATTAGCTACTTCTAATATAACACCAAACTGGACCCCTGTAGCAGAGACAAACCCCAAATTTCTGTTTCACTCACTTGCCAACTTCAGCAGCGAAATGATAGGTAATATGAAAAGCACCCCAGATTCACATCCCCAGCAGGACCAGATAATGCTCTCAATAATGCAGTGGCTCCCATGTTAGGTGCACTAAACAGCTATTGAATCAAAGTGACTGTGCTTAGCAAGAGAATTTGGAACTGGAGTTATAAGACAATATGTGGCTTTATAATGCTTTATAAAGTAGGAAAACTTGCTGTTTCTGCGTTATTTCCTGTCCTTTTAAAATTAAAAAGGAAACAAAAAGAACTTCTCTTACATGACACTTGTATTGTCTGTTGACAGGTCTTGGATGTTTGCACGGTCTTTGGACAATTCTTTTCATGGTATATGGGCTAGCAATGGTAGGATATTGAAGAAGACAGCAGTAGAGGAAGGAATCAGACTTACTCTGTCTCAGACCTAATGTTTGCCCATGTTACTGCCTTAGCCATCCTAATAAAAACGAAGTGACCACATACCCCCACAACTTTATTGAACTGTCTTTGCACTGAATCAATGACTTCTATCTTTCTTTGTATTGGGACTAATGTGAGCTCCTGCAGACCATACAAGAGGCAGACTTCAGCAATGTGCTCAGCCTTAGCTTCGGCTGTCTTAGAGAAGCTGTCAGCATTCACTACGAAGTCCTGCTCCATCCCTTCAACCTTGGGCTGGAAAATGACCATTTCTGCTGTGATTATCAGATGTTCTGAGGGATTTCACTAAACTCACTAAGAACGGAATCTTCTTAGACTCCACAGGTTAAATGTTTGCATTTATTCACCGGCTGTTTACGAGTTTGTAAACTGGCTTCCAAAAATTAATGGTCTTATTAAATTTCATGTAAATTGGGACCAGTCAACAGGGAACATTTAATTTAAATTATTCAAATCTGATGAAAAATCACAGTTGAAAAAATCTTTTTATGAGAAAATTGTAAAGCTCTAGCATTAGATAGTGCTATCTAAAAAAAGAGAAGAGATAGAAACATTTCAGGCATTAATCAAATCTAAGATACAATAAGCAAAAGTGAGGTGATAGTCCTGGACAATTTCTAAAAAATATTGTTCAAATGCTGTCTGTCTCCTAAAGACATGTTATTTTAAATCAATGAAGTATTTTAGTATAGCCTGGATGCTGATATATTTTCTGTAATCAAATAGAAAAAAGATCAATAATATAGTGGCAAATTTGGGTCCTCTTTGTCCTAATACCATGTCTAGAGGAAAGGTTTCTCTACTCTACCTGTGAACTAAGGCGTATCACCCAGATCTGCACAAATGCTATTTTAGAAGGGTCCCTTAATGACCAGGGTATATGAGTATTACATTACTTCATCTTCAGGTCTCCCCTTCCACCTCTCCAGGACACAAAGAAAAAAAGAAAGCAGCAAAATGCATATTCTAAACTGGAGTTCTATAATCAAGGTCAGAGAAACCGTATTGAAAAACACAGATAAGAATTGGCAAAATGAACTAACTACAGAGCTACTATTAATAACTGCAGAACATATCTAGTCTTAGACATATAGAATACTCAGGCATATAGAATACTCTTAGGTAGCTCTCTTTCC
>NW_010431104.1:5295-11640 GCF_000710305.1 Buceros rhinoceros silvestris | reverse complement strand
CTTATCTGAGGATGTAGATTATTGAAATCCTGAAATTTTAATGAGCAGTACTTTTAAGAGTATGTTAGTTGGACTGATGATTATATACGCGAAGACAGAATAAGATAAAATCTTGCATTTAGTGCACTTAGGAAGCATTCACCAGATGTTTTCAAAGTAAATCAGTAATAAAGTCAGACTGATGACTTTATATTTCATTTCTCCAATAATTATTAGTACTTGAATTTCACTGTATAAGATCATGCATCCATCTGCTTCTCATACTGCCCACCTTCTACTCTGAATGGCAACAAAGCTGAGTATCGGTATATTTCTAATCGCATCACAAAACCGTGTACCTGAAGAATGGCCAAACTGTATCCCATTTTGAAAACATATGGGCGCAATTTTGCAATATGGGTGCAGAAGGCAGAATATGACAGCTAGTTATATTTATAGCAGCTTTTCTTTGGATGAGGTGCTTTCAGGTGAATGCATCTAGTACTTGTGGCTTTCACTGACTTCCTTGCATATACGGGTGAGGTAAGAAGAGTATAAAAAACTTTTTTTCATCTCACAAGTACATTGCAATGATGAGAAAGCAATGCCATGGTCAGCTCAGATGTTGTCAGAAGAGATTTTTGAAGGTGAAACTGAGAGTGAGAAAGCAGAGGTTAAGTGCAGGACTCAGCTCTGCTGGCACTGGTGAACGCCTGAGAATGGGAGAATCATTTTTATCAGCAAAGTTCAGTACGGGCTCAAATGTAACAGTGTAACTCATTCACTTAAAACTCTTCTTATTCTAAATGTAGAGACGATTGATCTTCAAACCTTTCAGGGACAAATCCTCACTCAAAATCCAGTCTCTAAAATAACTGCTTCCCACAGAAAGTAGATGAGCACACAGAAACACTGTGATTTACTTCGTTAGAGAAAATACTTAACAGAAAATACTTAACTCAGACCATCTGTCCGGCCATAGTAGCTGAAGACTGAAGGCCATATTTCTAGCAGTTACTCCAGAAGTGCCCTGATAACTACTTAACCTCTGCTGGTGAGTTTCTAAGACATCTTCATAGCTTTCCTGTTTATCCACCTCTCTGCTTAACTCTCCATATTCTGTGATACTTAGAGAGACAAAGAGTAACTTAGTCTAGCTGAGAAGACAGATGAAGATACACTCCTTCTATGAGTTCAGACTCTACCTTGTGCACAGGAGATCACTTCAAATACATTGCAACAGTTTGTCAGGTTTTATCGAGATAATCTCCCGTTGAAGACAGAAGTAAGAATGATTTAGGATGTCAAGATCTGTATTTCCTCACCAGACAAGGAAGAGCCTCATATTTCCTTCCTCTCTTCAGTATTGCTTTAAATTGAGAGGATTAACGAGTAATATCTAAGCTTCTTCTAAAAACAACAGGTGAATTACACCGTTTTTCCTTTTTGATGAAATAGCCTCCATCTAAAGACAAGAGTGTGTGAAAGCTTGGTAAGTCTTCTGGTTGTATAGTACTACATAAGAACAGTGGAATGAATTCTAATTCTATTTGTTCTGCTCATCCTTTGGTGAACAAATCTTCCTGTACAGGTTTTCCTATGTACTGGCCATACTTTTCAAATTAAGGTAGAGTTTGTTCACCCTAGTATTCTCAAAATATGGAATTTTATGAATCACATGATAGAGAAAAATCTGTACAGAGTAATGATGGAAGGTCCTCCCTGTGTTTCTGTGATTTTAAAGACAACCAATTTGCATCTGGAACCAAATCAAGATGAGAATCAGTTGTAATGCAATGTGTAATTCAGTGATAGTCTGAGTGGAAATAAGGACACTTGTTATTTTTTTACCATTTACTTATATTCCATGATGAAACAATAATGATGATATACCTTGAGAAGAGACATTATCTAATGCAGTTCCCTCATGCTTCTCTGATGGCTAAAAGCGCTAAGGAGACATTCCATTCAAACGTTATTTCAAAATTAAGGAAGTCACTAAATTAGTCTCCCCTCTTCCACATATCAGGAATTTGAGATTATATTCTGCATATGGTTTTAAGGAGCAGTATTACCCCTCTTGTGCAAGGACCCTGCATACTCAGAAGAGGGGGAAAAAACACCAAAAAGCCAAAAATAAATTATTGTAGACTTAATTTCGTACTCCAAGAAGGACTGCTTTCATTGAACTCAACTTCCTTTGCATCCTCCATAGAGATACCATTTGAGGAAAGGTGCAGAATTTCACAGCAATTTGAATGTAAGAGAAAAAGACTTTAGAGGTTTTACCAAGAAAAGAAATTGTTGGGATATCTAGTATCTAAAATGCTCCACTCAATATTTATGTAATTAGTAAGTCACAATCATTTTCTTCTGAATTCTGACCTATTTATCCTAAATGTATTTCTCATAAATTATAATCATTTTTTCCCTATATCAACATTATACTTTCGTTTACATAATTTTCTCCCTGCTTGATAATCCCTTGATTCATTAACTTTTAAGTATTTTCCCTTCAGCCATAGATTGCTAAGTTAAATATGCTGATCTTGCTCCCTTTATTTGGGTAAATATGCCCTCCCCTCTAACTTCTCTGTCATTCTGTGAACCCGCTCCAGTTTGAATTCGTCTTGCTTAGCACGGCAGTTAGAATTTTACAGAGCATTCCAGGGGTGTTTCCACCACATTAGAATGAAAACTTTTCTTCTCTAGTAGGAGATCATGCCTGATAATTTTGCAGGGTTGCACCTGTCTTTTTTACAGCTTTCTCATAGTGGTGACTGTCACCCTGTGCCTAACTAGTACTCAGGATTTGCTACCTCTTGTTTCCAAAGGGCGATGTCCTGACCTTAGGCAATTCCTTCCATTGTCATGCTCAAATCAAATTGGATTACCACACTTACATTTCTTCTGTGAAAATCATTATAAATGGTTTTTTTCTATTTGTTGAAGTAAAAAAGAGACGTGATTGGCTAGTTTCATTTATCTAGAAAACCAGCTTTCTGAAAAAATTTATATATTTAGTGTGATCTGAGAACTTCATGTAAACAATATTGCATTTATTCCAGTATTCATTTCACCTTCTATTTTTAAACAAAACACTGAAAAAAATATTAAGATGTGAGAACAAAGAGCATTTAATTTCCAGATTGCTTCAACCCTTCTTTTGAAAATAAATACTTAAATCACTTTTTCCCAGATCATATAGCAACTTCACTTTTGAATATTTCTTTCCTAGTGGACACATAATTTAATCTTCTGGCTGTTTCAGAACTGTACAGTAGACATTTTTATTGTTTATCCTAACTATAGCAAGCTAAATAGTTTGATTTTTTGTTTCGATTTTGAAAGGAGTAATTTCATGCAGCCATTCTCCTTTGTTATTAAAAATAAGATATTGTTTTGATCAGCATCACTTTTTTACCAATAATGAGACAAATATCTACCTAGTTGAGAATGGCACTTAGATTCCTCTTTATTTCAATAGCATCATTTTTATGGACTTTGGACTAATTTTATTTTTATGGCTGTAACATCTTTTAGTATTTCTTCACTCCCTCTTGCAATGCTTAGCTCTCTTTCACTTTTGGCAGTTATGTGAGTTTTGACCTTCAAGATGTAATTTTTTTGCTGATTATTAGGGGTTTTTTCCCATTCTGTAGGATCCTGTGTCACTCCTAATAGTCTCTTTAAGAAGTTTATTATACTGAAAGGCTTCCATGAAACGAAGACTTTTTTCCCCTTTTATTAAGATATAGTTCTAGACAGTTATTTTACACTGTTGTCCTGAGGAAAATTCAGCCTTTCTCTACATTCAGTCACTCTCATTTCAACCAGCTTAATAAAAGAAAAAGGAGGGTAAGGATGCTTTCACCAAAATGTGCCTCGTTGAGTGAAAAACAAATCAGTTAGTGGTCATTTGCAGTTTATCCTTCCATTTACTTTAATTTACCTTAGCTCAATTGTTTTATGCTATTTGACAAAACTGGTGATCTGAAGTTGCTACATCTTCTTGGTTTAGTTATCCTTTGGTGGTGGATTTGTTTGTGTTACAGACAGATCTTCAGAATTTCCTGCTGGGAAGCATAGGTGGCTGCTTATTCAGTATATTAGGGATTTTACACTTTTCTTATTTATTAGATTCCTAGTCCAGACACTTTGTAACAGTGCTTAAAAATCACTACAATATGTAGCGGTGACACCTGAGTCACTTTGTGCATTCAGTTCTTATCCATTAAAATCACATATTGAGTGTGAAGCCCATTAAAGTCAATTAAGCTGATCTTCTGATCACTTTCCTACCAGTACAGAGCCACTATAGACTTACAGGGCAAAATCATTAACTGATTTTAGTGCAGTTATGTCTGCCTGTAGCAGCTGAAAATCAGCCTGTAACTCCCAAGCAAAATTATCAACAGACTTCCAACGAACAATTTCGTCTGAGAGAAGCTTTATAGGAAGTTTCTGTCTTGGAAATATATAAAGAATAAAATGGTACAGTATGAACACAATAAGTTAGTCAAAGCTCCATGGCAGCTGGCTTTATGACATATCTGTCACTCATAACTGCATTCCAGGTTTCTCCATGGCATCCATTACCTTTATTTCATGCTATAACAGCACCTAGCACAAGTTCAGTGTAGCTGCACACCTCAGTCTTAATACAAATAATAAGTCTAAAATACACACTAAGCTAGTAAAGGGTATACTTCAGACACGCAGGTTTTTGTCTTTAGCAGGCACTTCAGAACATTCCCGGGGTTACCATACAACTTTATTTGACATTTAGTTAAAGACTAGATCTACTAAAAAATCAATTTTTCCTCATTCCTAGAGTTGTCACTAAACACCTGTTTGCCTGTATAATTTCCTGAGTTTTGAATAACCTTAAAGACTTTAAAGAAATGGGTTTATTGTGGCTAATTGACTATATAATTGCATGCTAGAGAGGGCAAAAACATGCCCCAATTCTATAATATAATTTTGGAAGTGTCTACTGTTAAATAAGATGCACTAAGTTCAGCTTTCCCTGTTGACTCAGGCCTGCTGATCAATGTGAACAGGTCTAAGCATACTCTTTTCCAGTTGCTCATTTAATGACGTTCACACCCTAGAGGAATGCTGCTACCAGTGAGTACTCTGAAGTCTCGTGTCTCATCTCTCCAACTTTCCTATGCATGCCTCCATGTTCACAAACAGTCTGAGAAAGTTATGATTAATACTTTTAAGTACCTATAATGTTTTACAAACCTTTACCAGAGTTTTGAAAAGAAAAGTGTCTTTTTAAGGTAAAACTCATCACAGCTTTTCATGACTCCTCTTCCTTATTAACCTGTGCACACAAAGTTATGCCTTTTTTACAGGACTTCCAATTGCATGTGCCTCAGTAATCCAAATTCTTCTCTGCACTGTATCAACATGCCATTTCTAATAGAAAACGCCGACAACCTTGTCAATCTTAAACATTCTACCTCTCTACACTACATCATAGTACTCTGTAACTCAGCAGTACTTGAGACAATACACCAAATCACTCCATATTAACCTGTGTTGCACCAATACTTTATCAGTGAATTGATGTGACACAAGTGGCTATAGACATACACTGATGTATAACTATAACAAAATATTGGGGAATCATACTAAATGCTTAAAGGAATGATGCAGTTGTAGCTTAGTTTTGGGGGTTTTGTTTTGCCTTTTTTTGGTGGAATTATTAGAACAATATCTTTTTGTAAAGAATTGTCTTAGTACCCTGCAATTTGTACTGGATTATATGTTACTTAACCATTTCTTCTATTTCCCTGCCTTCAAAAGTCCAATTTTCCTTTTACTCATACAGCAAGCAAGACTAAAGCAGGCCTATTCTAAACCTCAGTATTATACTCCACAAAAGATGTTGTGAAGAAAAGTTAAAGTTGCCACAGTAAAGCAGACAGAGCAAGGATTTAGCTTAGAAACCTTCCCACAACTTAATGCAGTGACTAACATCAGTGTCAGCAGGAGCCCAGATTTACACCTTACACATACATCCTCCTACTGGCTGCTTTCACCAAGGTCTACCTGGGTTTTGACTTTGACCAGAAATTCCATCTCAACTGCACGAAATCTTTTTGCAAAAAATATTTTTTAAGAAGTTATTTAACAAATCAAATACTCAGGAAAAGTTTAATAGCAGTAAATGGCAGAATAAAACATGTGATCATAGATTTCTAAACCAGATTTTCGTTTGTGAGCATCTTTAGGAGGATCACATCAAATCATTCAGTCATTCATGCTATATTTCCTTCCAGAAGGACAAGTTATGGTTTGAGAAACTTCTTCCTTCACAGAGTGAAGGACACAAGTCTAATACAACCCTCAATC
>NW_010431104.1:3023-5185 GCF_000710305.1 Buceros rhinoceros silvestris | reverse complement strand
ATTCCTGCTAAAGAGATAAGTGGTGTCATCTTTGAAAACTGATCCATATTTTTCTAGTGAAAAAATATTTGGTCCTTCAGAGGGAAGGAAAGGGCAGGTGTGCTGCCTGACTTTGTCCTTCTTGTCATCGAACTTTTCCTACCATTTTTTCTGCTGAGTTCCCAGCTGTTGGGTCTGCAGCTGATGCCAGGAGAAAGTAAGGCATGAGCTGTTCCAAAAATAACAGTGTATCTTGAAACATCAGAAAAAAAGGGGGAAAGTACATCTGTGTTGTTCTGTACTTCCCATGACCAATATGTGTGGCTGCACAGACAAGCCAAGAGACTTGTCAGGGCTAATAAATGTTGGTTGTATTAGAGAAGCTTTACAAAGTCAGCTTGGAAAGATCACAAGTTAAAGTTGATTCACACATAACAAAACCACTGCCAGATAGATGGAACTTTAAACGTAACTTCCCAAATTCTTAATTCTGATATTATTTTCTTTCCTGTGAACTTCTTTGGTTTAATGTTTATTGCCATGGTTCTTTTCTGCAAAGCCTTTAATAGAGACATTTTAAGAATAACTGCATCCAAACAAAAAGGGCACATGTATAATCAGCATAAAAAGAATTAATGAAAAAAACCTCCAAAATGTAATTCACATATTAGGCATTACTGTTACGAGAGTGATATAAAAATGATTTTGTTTCAAAATAAAACATAATTCAAATACTAATCTGTGTAACTTTGTTACACAGTATAGCAAATTATGGTCTTTTACCTTTATTCCTTTTCCTTGTTGCTGACCAAACTGATCGTGCAGAATCCACCAAGAAATAAAAAGGAAAAACAGGCTTTCTTAGGTGTTACAGGTTTCTGGAGGATGCACATCCCAGACTACAGTCTGATTGTAAGCCCTCTACCAAGCGACCAGGAAGAAAAAAGATTTCAAATGGGGCCCAGAGAAGAACAAGCCTTTGAACAAATGAGTAGCATATGAAGGAGTATGAGCTGCCTCGGCAGTGGTCGGTACTGATACACAGCTCCTCTTAGCCCACCAGCTGCTGATGCTGGGCTGAATGATCAAAGGTGGGGTCTTCTCTGCACATCACACAACTGATGCAACGTGGAGTTAGTGGGTTGCAGTGATCACACAAAGGGCTTGGACAGGGAGCCCCTGACACCTAGGAATCTTGGAAGTGATCATAAACTGACCAGAGAGCAAAGATTTCAGAATGTTGCCGGAGGAGCAGGTAACACGTGCTGAAGATGCCCCGCCATGTAACAAACTACCAGATAATGAGAAGTGATATGCCCTGTTCACTGACGGGTCCTGTTGCATTGTGGAAAAACATCTGTGGTGGAAGGCTGCTGTGTGGAGTCTCACAAAATGAATCGCTGAAGCTGCTGAAAGAAAAGGTGAATTGAGTCAGTTTGCAGAGGTGAAAGCCATCCAACTGGCTTTAAATACTGTTAAGAGAGAAAGTTGGCCAGTGCTCAGTCTCTCTAATGGCTCATGAATGGTGGTAAATACCCTGTGGGGGTGGTTACAGCAATGGAAGCAGAGCTACTGGCAGTGCAGAGGTAAACGCATCTGGGCTGCTGCATTATGGCAAGATACTGCTGCTTGGGTAGAGAACCTGGTTATGAAAATATGTCATGTGAATGCCCATGTAGCCAAGAGTTGGGCCACTGAGGAACATCAGAACAACTAGCAGGTGGAGTGGGCTAGTGTCCTGGGTTCAACATGGAGGAACCGGATGCTCTCATGTTATCTGGTCGATTTACCTTAACGGAATCCCTCTGTCCTGATAGGAAGGGATTTAATAGGGAAAGGAAGAAATTCACACCTCAGTCTGCTCGGATAGCTGAAACAAACTTTAATATATATAACAAAGCCACACAACTGTATTCTATATGTATATGATTACAAACCAAAAGGGAAAGAAGAAGGGAGGAATGAGAAAGAAAAGGAAAAAAAAACACCGAAGTAGTGAGTAGCAAATGTTTATAAACAATCTGTCCTGTCCAAGGCCAAAGCTCTCTGGGCAAGCGGCCAAGTAACGAGATAAGAGTGAAAAAAAACTTTGGTTTGCTCTGGCAGGGTTGAATTCCTCTCGCTCTGGGAAGGGGGGGCCACGGGCGCCCTCCGGGCAGCTGCTCTCAGTCCCCACGGCCTGC
>NW_010431104.1:0-2879 GCF_000710305.1 Buceros rhinoceros silvestris | reverse complement strand
CTCGCGGGCTGGCCAGTCAGCAGGGCAGGTGCGGGGGAGGACTTGGCTCCCTACGTGCTGCTGCCCGGGACCTCGACGAGCAATCCGGGGGATGCAGGCAGACCTTTGGGCTTTCGTGTCTAAGGTTAACGTGTCTGAAATAGACCTGCATTGGCAGCATAAGGGTGAATTATTTTTGGCTTGGTGGTCCTATGATACCATAGGCAATCTAGAGATGCATCATATAGATGGGCTTGTGTCTGAGGGGTGGACTTGACCATGGACATTACTGAATGTGAAATGTGCTGAAATTAAACAAGTCAAATGGTTAAAACCCATATGTATGGAGGGTGTTGGTTAAAATACAAGTATGGAGAGGCCTGGCAAATTGACTGTATCACACTTCCAAAACATGTCAGGGGAAAGGCCACGTGCTTACTATGGTGGAAGCCACTACTGCATGGCTGGAAACATATGGGCGGTGGCATGGGACACAAGGTAACACTATTCTGGGACTCAAAAAGCAAATCTTGTGACCACATGACACCCCAGAAAGAATTTAATCAGACAACAGGACTCATTTCCGAAACAACCTCACAGACACCTGGGCCAAAGATCACGTCACTGTGTGGGTGTGTCACATCCCCCATCATGCACCAGCCTCAGGGAAAATCGAGTGGTACAATGGACTGCTAAAGACTGCACTGAGAGCAATGGGAGTGTGGGATCTTCAAACAGTGGGACACCCACTTAGCAAAACTTTCCTGGTTAGTTGACTGTAGAGGATCTGCCAATGGATCTGGCCCTGCCCAATCAAAACTCCCACGCGCTGTAGGAGGGGATAAAGTCCCTGCAGTGCACATGAAGAATGCATTAGGGAAGGCAGTCTGGGTTAGTCCTGCCTCAGGCAAGGTAGACCCATTCATGGGGTGATACAAGAGGATGGGGACATTCAGTGTGTACCTCAGGATGATTTATTTTTTGGTGAGAACAGTCAGTGAATGAAATCATATGATATTAATTATTTATGTCAATGAAGGAAGAACTTTGAAATCGAGGAAAGGGTCGTGGTGATCAGACTTGAACTGGTGCCCAGCAACTTCCTCAGGATCAACATCTGCAACTCACACACCATTAGCTTGGGTCACACCAGAAACATGAGCCTCGAGCTCTGGATGAGGCATGCAATAATCCAACACCATCTTTCCTGCCCTGAGACTGTTATGACTGATGGAACTTGAAAGTTATGGATTAAATTATTTCAATGGACACGTTAGAGGGATGGCCCATAGACTACAGGAATGATATAGTGCATGTGTGTATATATATAAGACAGGTCAAGATCTGGGCATGATGTAGATGGTATAGAATAAGGGGTGGATAATGCCCTGGGTTTGGCTAGGACAGGGTTATTTCCCCAGCCAGGATAGCCAGACTAAACCAGTCAACACGATATTCAATACCATAGTGACGTCATGCCCAGTATATATAAGGCAAGGCTGTCAGTGAGGGAGTTTGAGAGTGGTTACGAGTGGCATGTAAAGCAGTGCATCGTATATCACTTGCTTTATCACTGTAATTACTGTTTTCTCTCTGTGTGTGTTAAGTAAACTCTCCCTATCTTAACCCTCCTGGCTTTACTTTTTTTTTTTTTCTTCTCTTTGCCCCTCGTGGGTAGGAAAGGGGTGGGCAAGGGGCTGTGTGGTGCTTAGTTGCCAGCTGGGTTTAAACCACGACAGTTGGTTAATAAAGATGATCTAATAAAAGAAAAAAGTGTTAACATATTTTTTCTTTATGAAGAGAAAGCTTTTCAATATTCATCAGTTTCTCAATAAAAATGCTAAACAATTAATTAAGTCTTCAAACTAATGTTTGCAAATACATTGGTAATTAGCTCTGATGTAATGCATTCTCAGATATCCAGTTAAGCCAATCTAGAATTCTTTGCCATGATCTCAGTTTACCATCGGATTACAAGTGTTTTTGGACAGTGACTCCTTGAATCTGTTACTTATTAATATTAATTTTTTCTTAGACTATTAAAATAGAAGACCTGAAGTAAGAGAAGGATGTGCCTCTTATCAGTTTTGAATGACATAAGCACCTCTCTTTACATATGAGGTTAAGCTGTTGAATTCTAAAGGATTTGTAGGTGAACTTTCTTTAAGCAGTAGATAAAGAAAATTAAAGTAATCTATGTGTAAATGAGAATTCTGAGAATTCTGAGAATATGGAGATACAATTTGATCCAATATACTGCCTGTACTGAAATGAGATCATGGAAACTACTTATGTTTTACATTTTTATCCTATAACTTCCCTCAGTTCAGGAAATGATTCTCTGTTTCTTGCAGTTTCTTTCTCTCACAATGAACACTCACATCTTTCAGTTTTTCAGAATGCTTTATCTACACTTTAAGACTTCTACATGAGAAAGAAAACAAAGACACTCAAAATGGTAAAAATTTCGTTTCTCTAGGAATTGAAAAGATGTCTTGGGAAATGCAATTGAAAATACCATTCCACAGTTTCAGTATAAATTTGTGTGCTACGTTGCATGAATTCTCACATGACTGGGGGATTCACAGTCAGACTCTGCTCTGCTTATTTGAAAGCAGAGTATTTAAAATTGACTGAGGGGCATGCATTTGTAGGTAAATGTTTGTAACAGAAAAAGCTCAAGTACTCTACCTATACCTATATTACCTATATCACAACAACAAAGATCAGAGCAGGCTGATGTAGGCATTTGAAATATTCTGTCATTGTGGCAGCTGCTGATGCTCTCTGATTCATTGCAAACAGAAAAAAAAATTTACACTATCCCAAATTCATACACCTCGGACATATCCTGTCTCAGTAATCATAGCAATCCATCCATCCATCCGTGGCTTGGCTTC
>NW_010431103.1:79442-87638 GCF_000710305.1 Buceros rhinoceros silvestris | reverse complement strand
AATTCCCTCAGCACTCTCGGGTGGATCTCACATATTATTCCTAGCAACTCCCCTCCACCCACTCTCCTTTAATTACAGTCCTTCCACTTCTGGGATGTAAAAATGTTCCGATTTCACCTGCACTGTACAGCGTTGAGTAAAAGGTATTCATGACTCTTCACCAGTGTTCCTCTCAGTGGACACAACACATACGATATTATGACTAGAACCTGCGTGTGATCCTCCTCCCTGGCCCTCCTTGGTAGCTCATTCTAGTACAATCCCAAGACAAGCTGCTTCTCCCTCCCCACAACAGCTGCAGGTTTCTTTCTGCTTTTCTTCCCTCTCCTTAGCTGCTTCTGTGAACCAGCCAAAGGCTGAACCACCTCCTCACTCCTGCAGGAGCTTGGAATTCCTTGGAATTACTTTTTCATGCCACTTTTAGTCTTCCTGGTGAAGTCAGTGTCTCATGGTGTTGCACCACTTCTCTGCTGAGCCTCTGCTTATCTTGGCTGAGGAGGTAGGGATGCGTTTCTGGAACGCTGCAGATGCTGCTGGCAGGAGCGATGTCATGGCTAGCCCAAATTGAGCTGACTTTGTGTTAAATATTAATTTTGCCCATCTCTGCAACTCACCATCTGTCTCACAGGTCCTGACAATGACCCTTCTTCAGTCTAGGTGACTGGTTGCCATCCTCCCTGGTGCCTGCTACGACCCTGCTCCCCATGCCTACCTTCACATGCTTTCCACTGCCTCGCACTCCTACAGCTCCCTCAGCAGCCCTCACGTCCTCTGGGCACATCGGCTGTGGGATTGTTAAAAGCTGCTCTGCGGCTAAAAGCCGCCTTACCTAACCCCAAAGGACTGGCTTCCCTCCTCTTCCCCTGAAGGATTCTGTTTGTATAGACAGTAACAGAAATGTTTCTAATACAAACACCAAAAAAAAACCAAAGGTCCAAATCGCTACCACATTTTCTCCCCAGTAATGAATAGTTTATGTAATCAGTCTAGAGGGAGCTGCTGGGAAGCTGGAGGGTCTCTCTCACCACCTAACTTCAAAGGGGGCAAGAGATTTAATTGCACTTCCCTGTGCAGAAAACAAACCAACAGCCCTGCGTCTGACTGAAGCAGGAGACAGTCTCTTCACATGGAGATATAAGGACCTATTATTAGTATAAAAAAAAAAAAAATCTTATGAATGTTTAAACTTGTATCTTTGGTGCTGAAGTGCTGTGACAAAGCAGTTCCACAGCGCAGAGCCCTTCTTCAAGAAACAGATAACAAAGACAGGGTGCACCGAATGCTGCGGCGGGGGCATGGGGGTGGGAACTGAGGGGCTGTGAACTCCAGAGAACCATCTTAGGTGACCCGTGGACTCTCGCCAAGGGTCTGCTTGAAACTCTGCGGTCACGCGTGCTTCCGACTTTCCCAGAATTCATCCACACTGTGCCACCCCTCGCTTCCCATTCCCGCTGCGTGATAGGACTGTATGTGGCCTCATCTTTCAAGCGGTCTCATTTATCAAGGCACTGTGCGTCTTCTGTACACAAACTCTCCCTTCTTTGTTCTGCAGGAAATGTCAGAAATAAGGCATGATGCTTGCTTACCCTCACAAAAAAGTGTCCTTTGCCATGCTAATGAGGACAAATGCCAAACTCCATTGACATTACATGTGTTATACTATTACCTAGGGAAATGCAAGCAGTAACTGAATAGTAAATGGGTATTGATTTACAACCCCAGGTGAAATTAAAACAGCCATTCTCAGCGTGGCTGGGTTGGGCTTTTTTAACCTTCTTTAATAAACAAGAAAAGAAAAGGTCTGCAAATTCTTTGTGGCAACAGTCAAAATAAAATACACTATTTACCCTGAAATTATATTTATACAATCCAAGAATATGTAGTAATTGACATGAAGAGGGTAAAAGGGCAAATGAAAAAGGATTTTCAACAGCCAGATGGTAAATATTAACACTTGTGAATGCAAACCAATGCTCAAAACCTATGCTTGAGTTTTAAACTCCTTTCTCAATATATCAGCAAAACATGCAAAACCCACTAAAATTCAAGCGTGATGTGATCAACAACACGCAAAATCACTATTCCTCCTTATTTGTAATGAAAAGTGTGTGTACCAAATCCTCAGGGTCCATACTGACTGTGGATATAGCTCTCTGAAACATCAATAAAGGAATGGTAATTCCTTTTCCTACTGGGAATTATCTTATTATGGCTAGCATAGGTTGGAGGGAAAAAAAACGCTGCAAGTAACAGTAGGGGAAATATCCTGCATCTGCTAGCTGGGGGGAAATTAGCGTAAATAATTTCTGAGCCAATAAGAAGTGATCCTATTTCAGGTTCAATTCTCAACATTGTAGAAAAAAATAACCCTTAAATTACATGATCTGAGGAATATTCATTTAAAATTAAGTGAAAGGGTAAACAGAATAAAGCTTTTTATATTCCAAATATCAAACGCCAATTAGGTTTGTAAGTCAGGTGTATTGAACAACAGCTAAAATCATCAGAAATCTCAATTCCAAACACCCCAGAAAGATGAGCAACTGGCCCACTTCCTTTAACACTTCCAGCAAGCGTATTAGGAACAAAGAAAAAGGGGATGTGTGTGTGTGGGTGTGTGTGAAATCCGATCAGTGAAAAATATTTCCTTAGGGGTCAACGATATAAAACTAAAATAACAATAACTGCAGCATGTCATACTGAAGCAGACCCCCAAAGAATAAAGATTCACAGCTATCTAAGAAAATCACAGCTATATGAAAAAAAGAAATAGAAAGAATTGGAATTTGTAGCTGTAAGGCTACCAGACATCAATGGCACATCCCTCTTTCCTATTAAAAAAAACAAACTGTTTTCTTCAGATTTTGGGATCACATTTTTTCAAGTTTTCCAGGTGTACTAGAGCTACTCCTCACTGCAAACATATGCACAGTGTTTGGGCAGATCCACTGTTCAGCACGTGCATAGAAGTCTATACAGAGTCACTTAAAAATTCTGGAAAGGGCTGGGGGCCCGGTTTGGGCTCTACACAGCACATCTATACCTGCTCTTCACGGGAAACCTTACCCAATAGCTGAGCATTCTACCTATAGGATAAGATACGAGAGAAACAGTAAGATTTCCTTCAAGGGGAAAGTGTCATCACGTCTCTAAACTCACAAAATAAGAAAACTTTAAAACATTAAAACTGTTTTCAGACAGATGAGAATGGAGGTCACACCTTGACAAGGAAAGTGACTTGGGTGTCGCTTGTCGCAGAAACTGCATCTGCATACACACCCACACACAAATTTGCCTTCAAAGGAAAATGAAGCATCTCTGCAAATTCAAGGTAAGGTTACATGACAGACAGATCCTCTCTGGAAGGGACATGAAACCTTTATTATCATCATTTACTCTTCTGCCCCAAAATCAGAGACCAACATTACATATTCTGATGCTCGCTGAAAGTAATGTCCAGAGCTTAAAAAAGGTGGGATTTAAAAACCACCCATTACACTGCTCACTACATATTTACAATACTGGCAGTTTACAGACCGCATGGACAAAGAGATCCCTTCAGTTGCAATAATTCTCCTACATCCACCTGATCATCGACCCTGTAATTCGTAACTTTGTGAATAAATTCATTTAAAAACACAATAAGCAATGCAATTCTATGGATGAATTGTTGGAAAACACTGCTCTACATCACAAATATTGAAAACACTAGCACAAGGGATTTTATTTTAAACTCTGAGGTTGAATAGATATCTCAATTACTTGAAAAGAAACTTTTCCCCATGACAGTAAGAAGTGTATAATTAATACAAATACAGAATTATACAGTAAGTGTGTAATTAATTCACTGGCCAATTCTCCTGACAGAGGATATAATTTTTCAGGGCAGGCTTCTTTTTAATTATAATATAAAATACTGTGCACAGGGAAAACTGTAAGTTTACCTAATAGTGATAATTTCTGAACTTGCTGTTAACTGCAGGAGATGGAAACTACAGTTAAAGTTCTGTAAAAATATCAAGTAATGTGCAAAAATGAGCATACTGTATAAATGCCTGGTGATCCCTATATCCCGCATCCTGTGGGCACTTCAGGCTTCCTCATCTGAAAACGGACACAGAAGTAAACAGAAAGGTGCGAAGAACAGCAGTGACGAGCCCAGATGGGCCGTCAGCCCAGTCCACCATGACCATGGTTGCATACAGAAAACACGCACACATACACACTGCCAGCAGTCAAAACTCCAGACTAACTTATGTTAAACTTATTGTTAAACTCATCCATATTTTAAACCAAACAATGCACTTAATCACTCCTGCCCTGCTTTATAGGCTACGTCGAAGTTAACGACAGTCCTTGGTGTATCAAGTAAGGGAACAAATGGAGGAATACACCATTTCTGCGTTTCCCGAGGTTTTGAAGTGTTCAAAAGAGTTACAAACACCATTGCCTGGGCTGAAAGCATGCATAGTGACAAAGACTGCCTATTATTTGTTTTTATTTAACACTGAGAAAGAGGTAAACCAAGCAAAAAGCAGAAAGGACAGGCAGAAGCAGTACTAAGAAATGGAGGAAGTCAGGAGCTCTAACTGTCCTCTCTTCTAAGCCAGCACAGAACAGCAGCACTGTCATTCACAGTGTTTCAACAAAACTACATTCGGCATGGAATAAAAGAGAATTCAAATAGGTGACTGAAGAATGCCCGACTGAGCTAAACCTGAGCTCCTGCCCTGTAAATTAAGCAGCTCCTCTCTGCAGTCTAACAAGAAGCTGTGGCCATTTAAGCCCTCACAGGATGGGGTAGTCAAGATGGAAATGCCATTAACGTGTAAACCTGTCACTCTGCTTTTGGCTCTCCGAATGCTGGTGAGGATCGTTAGACCTGCGGCTGAAATCACCATATGAAATGACATATGAAATACTGAAGACTCCTGTTTCTAAATATCCACGTAACTAAAAGAAAATCTGTGTTCATGAACTTTGTATAATTGATCCAGAATTATTCAGCAGTGACTCACTATGCTTTTAGGATTTTAATTAAAAAATCTTACACTTAGCAAGCAGATAGTTAATTGCTTGATCTGTTTCATTTCTTAAATAAAACTTGTCCACATCATATTATTTTCTCCAAACCTTACGCAAATTAAAATTCACTCAGAGAAATTATAACTGCTCCAAATTTTCAACTCTGACAAAGTCACTGAAGCTTACCACAAATTAAGATGTAAAATGAGACTTTACAGTTATGAGACCGATGCAGTTGGTCATGTTGCTCTGCGCTAACATTACATTAATCTTGAATCGCCCCCAAACAGCAGAGCAACCAAACCATTTCTGTCTTCAAGTCTGGCAACACCAGCTTTGAGTTCAGCATCCGAACACCAAGAGCAACATTTTCCAGTTGGGTTTTAGTCACATTATCTCTCCTAAAATTGAAGTCACACATCTAAAATTTCTGAGGATGTTTTGTAAAGTACCCGCATCTTCAACAATCTTTGCTTCGTGAAAGACTAATAAAGACATAAAAAAACATGGAACTATGACTCACACGTGAAACTTGTCTTGAAGCGTATGTCCTCTCAATCTAGTGCAGAGCTCTCCACCCTACTTTTATACCAGTTTGGGAACATGGTGGAGTTATGCTACCTTTCCTTAATGGTCTTAACGTTCTGTTCTTGCTCACACGTCAAGGATACTTCCCTGACATCAGAGTAGCACGTTAATACGAATTCCCGGTAATACAGAAATCAAAAATATTTCAGGTCACTGTTTTGATGCAGGTGGTTACCTCACTGCTGTGCAAAAAAGCCATTAGCAGAAAAGGATGTTCTATTATTTTTCCATGTATGTCCAGACATTACAGCTATAAGGGCACTATAAGATACTACAGAAATCAGTATCATTAGCACTTAGATCATTGGTGCTCCAAGAAGTAGAAGCCAGCACCCTAAATAAAAGACACAGAAACTTCCCTTCCTCCCTGATCTCATCGGATCAGATTTCCACTCTGCTGAGATGCTAATGATGCTGCCTGAGCAGCTGCAGACTCGCTGAGAACAAGGTTAGCAAAGACCCCAACAACTGCGAAGAATGGCTATTTCTGCCGAGACACAGAGCAGCTAAGGGAACATTATGCAAACAGAAAATCAGCATCAGATTCAGGCAATTCAGGCACAGCAGCTTAAAAGATTTCCGCTACACCACATCCTTTTCTCCCAACTATTTTTAATGCGGCAGCTCTCAGGCACAATACCTCGCTGGCCATAACTTGCAGTAGCAACACTGTTCTCCCCGTCTCCCCGTCTCTCATTTTTCAGTGTTATTCATAGTTTACACAGAGATATTTCACCTGTCAGCTTCCCACAGTGAGACGTACTGAAAAACGTTGAAATGAGAACCTTTGCCAGATCATTTAAGAGACAATGAACAGTAGTACCATCCTTTTTCATTTTTTTCTAACCTACTTTCCAGGCAGAACTGCAAGGTATGAAAACCCTTTACGTGCGTGCATGTGGCTTTTGACCTGCCACTAGTCAACGACAGCCCGTGCCCTGACAAATACATCTTTCAAACTGTTGATAGTACTTGAGTGCCTAAAGGAACGAGAACACAGGAACAGATGTCACGGGAAAAAAACTTATCCTGACACTGTGTCCAATGTAAGCAGCGTCCACTCTCTTACCTATTTGACACAGTTTCAGCACACCAGAGTCTGAACCCAAGGGTGATAAGAGGGATCTGTACAAATTATTCTTACAGGACACTTGAAAAGTGATGGCATCTTCTTTTGGGGTATACCTTTCTGTGGCTCTGATGTCACAGTTTCTTCCTGTTGTAATATCATTGCCAAAATTAAACATGAGGAAGTACAGCTTGTCTGCAAGTCATAAATAAGTTTGATGCTGCAAACAGGAGACATTTCTCCCCGTGTGAAAAACAGAGCCCTCAACTGTAGACAGTACCTGTAGAGATGGCAGAGTGAGGTACAGGTGACATTAGGAATTACTCGGGCATTTGCCCACAATGAATTAGATTGCGACATCCAAACCAATCTGATCTATGCTACCATAAATTCAAACAATGGGTGTTTTAATTACTATTGCAGCCTCCCTTCTTTCTTTACTTCTGCTCACGGAGTCAAGATTATTTATTTCATTTTCTCTCTAAACAGTTGTCAGACTCCAGCCAGATGCACTGTTTGGCTACAACCAGGTTAAGAGGTTGTCCTTTAGCTGGTCACGTCCTTACTGGCACAATGGCATCTACACTCACTCCCTAGCCCAGTTCTGTCAGACTGTTTGGTGCGAGTTTAAGAGCTGACTACTGAAAGTGTTTAAGCTAACCTAGATCACTTTGACAGAACCAGGCTGGTGAATAACGACATGTGCTGCTACGCTGGCAGAACTGAGGAGGCAGTCAGTAAATTATGAGGACTGGAGAAGAGGAAAAGTAAAACGCAAATAGAACACAAACCATCTGTGGTCAAACAATGCACCCGGCTGCAATTCAGTAATACGTTCCTCCATGTGTTGTTGCTATGCTACTCATCTTTGCCCAAATTTCACTAATCTACTGAAAATAAGTTTCTGCAGTTGCCCAGCTTCTTGGAAGTTTCCATGACAGCACAAGACCCAGCAGGTCATCTGCACTGTGAACAGCAGCTAACAAGTTGTAATTCCTTTTGGCTTTTTTTTCCAGCTCTGCCTCCATCTCCTGGTTGAAAATGAGGAGTTTAGGTTTCTCTCTAGTGATGTGTTGAGAGTGGTACTTGGGAGGGCAAAGCCTGACCAAGCTTTGTGAAAACTGAATACAAAAGTCAGGCTGTATATACAGTCAGTGCAAGTCAGGCTGTATATACAGTAACTGAACTGAAGCCTCATTTTGTTTGAGCACATTAGCAAGAGACTTCTGGGAGCAGAACCATTGCCAATGGCTCTCCCAGTGAGCAGCTGGTTTGGATGAGTACAGCTCAGGGAAGTTAATATCCAGTACTGAAAGGAAGCAAGCAGGACAGGACAGAGCAGAGCTGAACTGAGAGGAAGGCCGCTGGGGAGAGCTGCTCTACAGGCCAAGTAGGGGCTGGCTTTCATAGCCAAAAGAAAGCAGAGAGCAGGAGAAAAGCTCTTTCTGATGCTCCATGGTGAGCCATTTGAAAAGCCAGCTCTTTCACCCAGCATGCTCCCCTCACCTGTTTCA
>NW_010431103.1:78936-79309 GCF_000710305.1 Buceros rhinoceros silvestris | reverse complement strand
CTGGAATTGGAGGCAAGAGCTGGAAAACAAAAAAATACAAACCAAAAATACATTTTTTCCACATTAAAAATACAATACTGAAGCCTTTGGAGCAGTAAGCGGTGGAAACATTCTCCTCATAAAATTCTACCACTTTCATAAAGCCCAGAGAGACTAACCCTGTAAGTGAATTCTTACAGTCCTGTATAAAAGCTGTAAGTGTTTGCGCTGAGAAAGATTTTGCCCATAAAGGTATCCACGGAGAAGAAGAGATGGGGTCAGGCCTATAAAAACCCCATAAAGACTAGACTCCATCACCTAAGGAAAAAATACTGCTTGAAGACTAGGACCAGTATGTGCAGCCAGGCTGGAAATGCACCTGTTACAGATTCAC
>NW_010431103.1:49256-78723 GCF_000710305.1 Buceros rhinoceros silvestris | reverse complement strand
GAACAAAGAGAACATTTTAAAGAACGTGAGTCACCTTACCACTTCCGGAAGCACCTTCTTCGCAAGATCGTGGATGGCTTTGATCACAATACATATAGATGACAGGAGGAATATGACACCCAAGATAACACAAGCCCTGGGGAAAAAAAAAGTAAAAATAAATGTTAAGAACATATTTGGAGTTGTCAACTCTCCCACTGCTGAAGGATAACATAAAACAGATTATTATTAATTAAAAAAAAAATCTAAACATAGACTTAAAGAATTAAAGAAGGGAATGAAAAGAAATGTCCAGGTCCCCTCCAGTTCTTAAAACCTGGATTGTACGTGAGAAGACAGGGCAGACCAGATGATGTTTCAGAGTGAGAGAGAAAGACATGTCTCTCCTGCTCCTGATGATTTATCACAGAGTCCTCTAGAGGTCTGTTTCTCTTTGTTTGTTTGCTTTGCTAGGATCTCCCATTAGACATAATCAAGAGAACTTCATTCTCTTTACCAGACCAGGACAGATGTTTGGTAAATCTGGTCAGAAAAATAACAGGACCTGAAACATCTGTTGCCTCCCCAAGTCTCCAAGAAAAAGATTTTAAGTGCAGACATTAAAAAAAAAAAAAAAATCAGCAGGTTAGATACATCACTTTGTAGGCTGTCCAAGGGTGTCTCAGTACCTAAATAAGGATCAGGCACTCATCAGATTAGGCGCTGTTGCAGAATTGACTCTCTTTGCCTACTCTGCAGAGCTTGAAAACAACAAACAAATGGGTTAATGAAGAAAAAATAAAGTAACAGGGATAATTAAGTTTTGTACAGGACACAGGCACGTGACACACACCCTGAAGTTCATAGTAAGAAAACTCCTGCTTTTGTTCAAACATAGCCTGATACTACTCGGAGATGGAGTTCCTCTTGCTGTGAAATACTACAGGGTATAAGGCTTTGATTTCTTCTACAAACAGTAACAGCCAGTCTATTACAGTACTGATATACCCATAACTCCATTTTACTAATACCTCTTCATATAAAATTCTATTACTACAGTTAGATATGAAGTAAAAGAAATTTTAATGCTTAAAGAAAGAAATAGTTAGGAAATGGTATCTATATGTACTTTTAAAAATTTCCTTTAAATTTCCTTTGTTTCTTACTCATCATTTGATACCTATCTGTTACCTCAGTTACAGATGCTATAATTATTCCAGTAGCATGGTACTGTTTTCAACAGCTCAGACATCAGGCCATCTGGTAGCTGGCAGCACGTGTAATGTTCACATCAAACTCAGTCTAGGGACTGCAGCTGAGCTGGCATTGCTCTGCCTAGGTCAGAAGACACAGCTGCAGCAGTGGCACAGGCCAGTAGCTGGTCATTTTATCCCCCAACGCAAGTGACACTAAACCACATTTTGGACAATCCACATAATTGTCCAGACATATCCTCAGTAAAGGGGCTGCCCTTCTAAAGAGTACAGACAAGGTGGAGGTGAGCACCCTTCCTAGCAGGGGAGTGGTATGTTAGATGAGGTACTCCTCTCAGGTAGGCGGAACTCTGTCATGCCAATTTTAAGAGAGTTGTTTAACTCCTTTGTAGTGAATTGCAACACAGCTCTCATTCTTATTAAACAGAATGTGCTGTAAGAAGCGGTCAGAAAAGGCTTGTGACAGTCTAATTACCCCAGAGTCCTTCCCCTAGACTCAAACAAGAACAAAAATGTGGCCCATCATCTGTGATAGAGGAAGAAATTTACAGAAGGGATTCTCTGTGCAGTGCGAGGTGATCATTAAATGGGAACAGGAATGAAAGTTCATCTCCCCAGAAGAATGAAATTGGAAGTAAATTGGAAATTAGAGAGCTTTCCATCTTCCACTGCATACTTGCAAGCAGGTTCCTGTTCTTGCAATAGATTCTTTTCAGAGATTTGCAGTTTCACTCTGTCTGAACGGATCACGACACAGAGATCTGTCTGGAGCCTCCTATTTTTGAGAACTCAAAACCTTTCAGTACCACCTTTATGTATTACTTCTGTAATATTTAGCGCTGCCATAACATAAGAAACTTTTACTGCACAATCCTTCACAACAGAATCTGTAATGATTATTTTATTTCTTTGGATGTGGTACAGAAACATATGCTAAAAGGTCTGCTCGTTTACCTGGGACAAATGCAGGCATTCTTTAACCTGAACACAGCACTGGTCCACAGCAGCGGGCTGACATGCCTAAGGCCATTTGCTGAGCCAGTGGCAGGTTGACATAAGATACATACACTTCATGTAAGAATACGCTGACATTTCATCTGAAAGGAACACTGAAAGAAAAGCTTTTCCATCATTCCCAGCAGGCTTAAACCAACATAGCCACAAATCTGTCAGCTGGAAACAACAGATGAAATTTCCTTGTGCCACTGCGTATTGTTGAGTACTGAAAGTATGGGAAAGAGAAGGCAGCAAAGCAGCGTCACCTTCCCTTAGCACACCTTCCCTTCCCTGCACTCATCTTCTGAGGAAGACAGGCAAACTTTCCCTAAGGGCATGGCAGGAGCCTTGCTGGCACGAGTCTAACACGCCCAGGGAACCTGCACTTGCCCTGACCACTGGCTGCATTCGGTTCTCACATATGTCGGAGAGTTTAGGGTTATCTCTGTAAACTCTCCAACCACCCAAGCCTAACAGCAAATATTTTGCACCTTTGCCTATGCCAGCAGATAAGAAATTATTTCAGCAAGCTAGAGATGCCTTGCTTATTCCCCAAATTGGTTTTACTGTGTCCGAAGAATTCCCATACACCTACTTAACCAGAAATAGATAGAAGTAGAAAGAAAAAAAGGATGTTAATAACAGCAACAGGGTATTAATAGCAGACAGAAATGCAGTCTGAGGTTTGAATCAGCATTCAGTCATCATATTTAGCAAGCCTAGCTTCTCCTTTATATGCCGGCTTTTGGAATCCACAGCCATGCAAAATTCATGAGTAATGGCACAGTACCTTAAGTGCAAAAATACATTTCTTGTCTTCCCTGAGTGTATCAACTTATCTGCAAAACCACTAGAACAAATGCTGCATAGTATCTTCTTTCAGTCTCATTTGCCAGAAAAAGAATTTCTATCTAGACTGCAAATCATGCAAAATTCAACTACAAATGTACAAAATAGGAAACCTCCAAAAATTAATCTGAAATTTTAGCTGTAGTACATAATAAACAAATAGTAATTGTTATTGTAAGCTTGCTTTATTTGCAAGCCATTAGACACTGAAAACTTTAACACAAGCCTGCTAACTTCCATCTGCTAACAACTACTCATCTGCTTTGCAACCAAATACAAAAGGTGTTAGTGCCAACGTTGTCAGCAAATGTGGTTTCATTAAAACATTCAATTAAACTAGATGAGCCAACTGCCATTTTCAAACAAGCTCAAGTCAACTCGCAAGTACCCATAAAAATTAATGAAAGAGGAATTATACAGGAGTGAGGTTTGACTGAAAACTTAGTGAACATTTTACAGATAGCCCTGGCTTGGAATCACCATAGTGTAATAAATGCTCCTCAATCTCCAGGTCCCCCATGATCGCTGTCAGCAGTTCAGATACTCTGGAGTACCTGATGGTCTACCCCACGTCCTCGTATCCCAGAACACTGGTATCTTCTCTCTAAGACATGAGGGTACTCTCTGTCCAGCGACAGCCATCGTGAACACATCTCCAGTATCATATGCCATCCGTACCACCTACTTACACCTCCAGCAGCTACTGGAGATTGTGTACGTATTTTACAGCCGCTTCTGTGTGAGTCAGCATAAGAGCTTCCCCTTAAATATCTACGACATCATGAGACTTACAATTGATCTATAATGCAAAATAATTGATCACTATAGGTTTGACAGGCAACAGAAAAGATCTAATGAAGAATGAATAAATTTGAACTTGCCCTCTGTTTCTTGTAATATATTGCTTCTAAAAAGAAACAGGAACAGAGATGATTTAGTCAAAATATTTTAAAATAAAACAGAAAATCATGATTTGCTTTTCAGAAATAAGCTTTCTGGAATCTTTCAGAATGCAGATAGTCTAAAGAATAATAGACTAATGCAGAAAGGACAGGTAAGGGCACCTCTCCGATATCCAGGCCATAATCAACTCTTAGGTCAACTAAAGCTCAAGCTTAGAAAAGTTTTTGTTCTTACAGCAATGGCACTTGGAAGGCAAGAGTAATTAAAACTGTATCATTAAGTTGTCGGTAAAGAGAATTTACTATTATGATCTAGTCTGCTTTAGTTTGCTCTAGGTCTTGGTAGCAGATGATGATCTGCTGCAGATACTTCTTGACGTGTTTTTAATGCAGTATTTTATGCGAAAATCCAGAAGTTAATTCATTGTATTAAAAAAATGAACTCATCAATGTTGTCTATTTTTCAATATAATTTTGTCACAGATGAAACATGTACTGCAGCCTCAGGCATGGAGAATGGAATTATTTGGTCTTTCAAAACAGCCAAAGACTTTATACCGCTTTTTTTGAGCTTCAGTTATTGCTAATGCACTTCTAGTGGAATTCACAACCTTGATTACATCTAAATCCCAAAAATTTCATTCATATCTTAAATCTAAGGCTTGGTTCTGGGTGTGCTACAACCGGACAATTTCCAAAAGACATTCTCCTGAAAGGAGTACTACAACCCATATACAGCCCATTTATATTTATACAACCCTATAAATATCCATTTTGCATTACACCAGTCCTGGATATTTGCGCTCATACCCATCAAAATAAGATCAGTGTAACGGCATTACATGACATACAGCTGCCTCCTCATCTTTTCCACAGCGCATTCCCTGTAAGCAGCTCTAGTAGACACAATTCTTCATTTTGATGACAATTTTTTACAACTCCTAAGGAAACCAGAAAAGGAAATCTATCACCGTAAGCACCTGATAGTCTTTCCCTTAATCAAAAAGGTGTTATTTTGCATAAGTTAATGGCTTTAAAGCAAGTGGCTATGAAAAATACTGAGATTCAGGGGGTTCCATCTCCACGAACTGTCAATTTTCAAGCTGCTATTAGTAAGTCAATATTTTTTCCTCTTTTTATCACAAAATTAATTTCCTGAGCAGAAGGAGTCTAACTATTAAATTCATTTGCATCTAGCAAACACAGCAAACCAGCATTCTAATCCATGGATTTATCCTTAATTCTGTCTTATATTTGTAATTATTTGTTACAATTCCCTACAGGTAGTGATAAGACAAAAATTCTGTAATGTTTCCATCACTGAACTGGAAACAGTCTCACTCAGATCTCTGTGGTGATTAATCTCCAATGTAATCAAGCAATTTTACCTTTAGTGTACCTCTTGCCACCCTGAATACTCTTTACATAAGTTGACCCATTCCAGCCAAAAGGTCTGGCCTTCTGTGTAAGCATCAGCCAGCCTGACGTACGACTGCAGATTTCAACACTCAGCGACTCATTATAGAACATTTTCTAGTTATAAATACACCCCCGGTGAAATGTTCTGCTATATACCACCTCAAAAGAGATCTGGGGTAAGCTTCATAAGGGTGACTGGTAACAAGAGTTTTCCTCTTGCCAGTTGACTGCTATGAAAGAGCCACTGCAGGAGGCTTCCCTTCTTAATTATCATCCTGCTGTCCTTCTGGTAAATGGCATACAGTAACCCCGTACCAGCGAGGGTTTGGAATGAAGCTCTTGGTAATTGCCTCTCAATTCAATGTTGCTCACACCTACAGCACAGGTGGTACAACAGAATTAAGGATTCAGAAAAAACCAGTGATGCATGCGAATACAAACTGCAAAAACGCGTTAACTTTCTCTTAGCAGCTCATAGAGACTGTTGTTTCGGGGCAGTGGAGAAGGAAAGGCGTCTTAGGTACTTGGTAGGGTGTCTGTTACATCCTGGAACCTATTTTACCACCACACTCCAGGTTCATCAAAATAGTCCCTGAAATGTAATGACACCATGTGGAATAAAAGAAGATTGTCAGTAGCAGTCGAATTACTTCCCAGTTTTGTTAACACAGGATCCAATTAAAATGCGGTAATAAAAACCTGACCTTCTTGTCAAACACTGCACTCTTCTCCCACCTTTTTTTATTCATGGCTGTATCTCAGATTATTTCATCTCTTTTGATTACATGGGTTATTTGTTTTTTTATTACTTTGACCAGTGTAAAGAACCTCACAGAACTGTAGAATAGCCCAGGGTGCAAGAGACCTCAAAACATCACCTGGGTCAACCTTTCATGGGAAAGGGAGCCTAGATGAGGCGGATGGGAAGATACAGCACCCTGTCCAATCACATCTTGAAAACCTCCCACGGTGATGCTGTTCTAGTGAGTGATTCTTCTCACTGTAAAATATTTCTTCCTTGTATCAAAATTACTTACCTTTTTCACTGAAAACACCCCTTACCTTATTAATGGAAAACATTTTAATAACTGCAGCACAGCTAGAGGGGTAAACGTGACAAAGCGAACTGTGAGAAAAGTCATTAAATGTACATAGCATTTTTATTAACAATCTTGAGGTAGAAACTGTATTCTCACATTTGCAAGCTGCCATCAAAACAAGCTTCAGGTCCTCATCCACTCCTCTGGCAGCTAAGATACTATAAATAGAAGATAATACTTCTAATTCCTACATGCAATTCTATTACCTACCAAGAGCGGGTTTACTCTAGTTTATTTTGATTCTGTATTTTCTTGGTTGTTAAGAATCTTACCATGGTATATTTTTCTAAGAGAAATGAGTTTTCCACCACTGGAATAGTCTGCCCAGTGAGGCTGTAGAGTCTCCATCCTCGCAAGTTTTTGAGCCCTGACTTGATGAAGCTCTGAGTAACCTATTCTGATCTCACTGCTGACTCTGCTTTGAGCAAGAGCCTGCGCTCGAGACCTCCTGAGGCCCCTTCCAACCTATTATCCTATTCCTGAATTATCCTATGACACTATGAATTTTTTTATTCAGGAAATCTTTATCTCTGCAGGTTCTGTCAAGATCTTTCAGCACTAACGGCTCCTAATAGCCCACAGAAAAGGAATGTTAAAATCTCTACAGGCTGTTTTCAGTGCTGGAGGTAGTGTTAAAACTATTACTTTGCAAGGACGTGTAACTGAGCATTAAAATGAGCTGCAGGCCAATAAGAGCAATATGAGCTCTAAGCCCAGGAGTAATGTGAGCTTTTTCAGCAAAGCTGAGCAAATCAGTTTCATGATGGGTACCAGACTTAATCTCTGAATAAACCCCCTAATGAAACGTCTGGAGTTTAAGAAAAAATTTGAATTATAAATGTAATTAATTTAATAAAAACAATGAATGTGCTAATTCCTGTTTCCCTATGAACTGAAAGGATTTTAGTATTAGAGTGTGACAGAGTGAATATTATGCATGGGATCAGTCAGGGGAACTCATATGGCACAAGATGTAAGGCAATTGCCCAAGAGGTTTTTGCTATGCCAGCATTTAGGAAAATAGAGCATACAGCATTTACGCACTTTCTAATTCTGCATCTCAATTGTCTTCTGTCTAACCACATGACAGGAACCCTTTGGTATCTCTTTGCTTTGCTGGTACTTTTGTTTTTATTCCTTCTTCCCATAACCAAATTTAAATTACATTCTGTGAATGCTCCTTTGTTAGTAACTTGGAGCTTGTAATAATCCACACCACATTTCTTCCAGATGAGAGGCAGCCAGCCAGTTTGAACAAAGCCATGTCTACGGTCACGTAGTATTTGTATTACTGCAGCTCTTGCAGTCTGATTACAGGAGCCAAGTAAGAAATTCCACTCAGAGCCACCCCAACATTTCTCAAGTGCAGGCAAAATTGAATGCTGAATCTCAAAGGGTGCAAACTCAGAAGGAAAAAGGTCAATTTTTGATCACCATCAAACTGTTTTCTGGTGGCAAACCAGCGGGTTGTGGCCAATGGGGATGAAGTAGAGCATGGTAGAGAAAATGGAAGAGGACTTAGAACTAAGTCAGTGGACAAAGAATATGGAAAGGGGAAGAAATCAGAGGATGTTTTGGAGAGAAAGGCCTGAAAGTGTTTGTTCTGGTTTGCAATCATCTGGGGCAAGGAATGGCTAGGGATAGTGCAGATGTGGGCCTCTCTGCTTGCTCTTCACTTGATCTCAACTACAATCCATGTCCTCCAGAGACCCACAGCATTTCTCCTCCCAGCGACCTTCTCCTCCACAGCAGCCTCCACTGCTATCTGCATATCCCAATCTGCTGTCACACAAGCAAGGGACACGAGGAACTGAGCAAGGACCGTTGCTGCCACCAAGCAAGAGTATGGAAAGAGGCAGGGAAAGGCCGAAGGAGCTGTGGTGGGAATGGTGGTGCGGTGCCTGCACCGCAACAGCCACCCCGGCACACTCCAGACACGGGAGGGGCAGGTGACAGCGAAATCTCTTTGGCTGGATACCGTACCTCTACGGCAGGAAAGGGCCTGCTCACTGTACTGCACACTGCGCCACCAGCACAGGTCTGCTGCCCAGCGTTTGAAAAAGAGCCATTAAAATTACAGTGCAGCTGCTCACCAACGTTTGTTCCTTACTACCCATCCTGCAATACTGCTGAGATAATGCTAGCCTCATTTTTCATCAAGGTGACATCCAGAACTGTGAAGACTGTAAAACCTGCCTCTCAAACCCACTAAAGGGCTTCCTCCAAAAAAACAATCACTAACCGCTGTGGCAGGTTACTGTAATACACAGGCCAGAGACGCAATATCAGCCTCAGTCTTGAGATCCTGGCTTCGTCGCCATGCTCTACTGCTGATCTTAAGCTCCTTTGTGTCTAATTAGACAGTTATAATGCTTGTTTGTGTTTGTGGTGTGGCTTATCTGTTATCAGGTTAGCTACTGAGGAGGGTTTGGAAGCACAGCTGTTCAGAGTATTTACACCTGCCTGTTGCTGGGTGAAGAAGGAATAGAGTCCTTTAAAAGGAACAAAGTGGGCTCGCTGTTCATCACACATGTTCCATAATCCACCTCCAACTGCCAGAATCCAGATCAGCAACGTTATAGCTACTCCTTTTCTAACCATAAAAAACCCCTAAAACCAGATTACAAAATAAAGAGAATTCAAGTAATAGTCCAAATAATCATTGAAAGCAAATTTCTCAATTATTATATTAAAAAATAAACTGTGCTATCACTTGGTCTAACCTCATCTTAAAGAACATGGAGGGGAAATACTGTTTCTTTCTGACACTCTGGTTGGCAATGCTAGGGATCCATTTCACGCTGAAAATGTTATAGGCCTTCTAAAACTTTTATTATCCTCAGGAGCTCAACTAGTCGCTGCAGAACAGTGTAACTACGTCCTTTAAAATCACACAGCTGAACTGGGGCAACAGTTCTATAAATAATTTGATTCTCCAGGTATTAAGTACCTGTGAATAAAAGCTAAGACAGAGATTTTGAAAACTCTTATGACCTATTTTCTAGTTGCAGGTCTGCGCAGACTGTACAGTTGCACGTACCTGCCTGACAACCACCCTCCCAGCTTGTGAAGAGCTGGTCGCTGCTCCTAGCCTTGTAGCAGGCGGTCAGAGATTGCGGCATTCCCCTGAAGCTGGAAATTAAAGCCTTTTGAGAATTTCTGTAATATTCATTTCTATGGTGATTATCAAATTCCAGTACAGAACTCCACCAAACCCCTGATTTTATGTATGTGTGTGTATGTGTACATACTAGGCAATATACACAAATACTGCCTAATCGACTACCAGTGAAGTAAAAGGAAAGGCTTTCATAAATTAAATAGGTTTTGGATCTAGCTCCAGCAAAATCATTGCCAAGTCCACAGATGCCACCCTTTTAGAAACAGATTTTAGAATGTATAAATATATACATTTTCTATATCATATTTAATGTAAATTCTACGTGCGTGCACGTGCGTAGCGTATGCACGCATGCATTTCTGCCTGTATGAGAGCAAGGTTTATGTTTGCTTCACTCCTGCCTGAATACCGGATAATGGATTTATGGAGAAACGATGCAGTTTTATGTGTCAGCCTAATGAAGCCCCTCCAAACTTGTATCTAGCACTGTACCTGGAGGAGTATTTTGACTAAATATTACAGAAGAAAGAATGGTTTAACAATTCTCAGAGTGGTTAAAGAGAAACTCTTTGTCCTCCTATTAATCAGATATTCAAGTGTAGGTGAACACTTACTTTGCAAACTCTGCTCCACTGAGTAGGAGAGACATGCACATGCCACGTGAGGACCAACTCACGGCAGCTGAGAACTAAACAAGAGCTGCAGAGGAAGGTTCTTAGCTATTTTTTGTTTGTAGGCTATCTCCATGCATTTGATATTTTTCCAGATCATTTAGTTATTGCATTCACTCATCACAAAAGAGTTTTTCCTCCAGCCACAGAGGTTTGCCCTGAACTGTGGGTAGGTGTGGATTTTGCCATCTGTGCTTCGAGTCTCTTTCGTATGCATGGTATAGATAAAATTATCCACAGTTTTTTTCAATGTGACTGATATGTTGGGTCTGAATTGAGAGGATTATTTTCATTCAACACTACCTAAATAGACAGTGCTCATTTAGCCAGGCTATCCAGTACAGCAGCGCCAATCTGCACATGAAAATTTAAATACAATACTAACACTGAAAATGAGGGATTTTTGAATGTGTGAACCAAGAGGGAACATACCCTGCAACCATATAGGCCAGTATGCTCTCTTATTTGAATCAGAGGAAAAGAAAGCAGAGCCCCACCTAACCTGGCAAAGCAGTAAGGTATCATTTCATGAAGCCGCACAGACCTTTTCATTAGCAGCTGAAGAAGGATACCATGTACGTATCTGACTTCTGTCTTCCAGAAATGAATTGCTCCAGAAAGAGCAGGAGAACAAGGTGTCAAAGGAGTATTTATCCATAAGATATCCATGCTGACAAAGGGAACACCACAGCAAAAGACAATTCCTTCAGGCATATTCAATTCAGCATGGATGTCTACTTACCATACACAGAGCTGTACAGATCATTTTATTATGGCTATGTACTTAAGTCTAAATTCCAGAAAGAAGGTGACTAAGCAACTGATAATGGTTTCTAATCACTTAACTAGACTTCTCCAAAGGTCACATGCCTAAGAAGATGTAAGGTCATAAAAGAAAACTGTTCAAAGCTGTATCCTTCTGCTCAATAAACATCCTCTGATTCCTGGCAATATTTGAAACACAGTATTTGAAACATTCATACTGGCTGCACTGCCCTGTTCACCTGAAGAGGCTGCTTACAATCAAAAACTGAACCCAGGGCATACTCTGTGAAAAGAGAGCTGACAGAGTACCCATCCTGGAGGCTATTCCGGAACCAAGGAAAGGGATTGGTACCCTGGTGTTGCTGTAGTCACTGGGTTACTATAGAAAGGCTGTTGATATCATTAACATACTTTATAAAATGTTTTTTCAACATCCTGATTCCCATGTCATACTGTTGCATAGCTGTGTTTCACCTCTAGTGCATGACGTCCTAGGAAAGGGTCAGAATATCCTTGTTTCCTTCCTTCCCTCCTTTCTCTTTCCATTACATATCTCTGTGTAATGGATAATCCATATATATAGATATCTCCACATAGTGGATTCCTAGAGTTGTCTGTCAACTGAAAATCCCAGTAAACCAACCAAGTTTTTGTTTTGTCATGACCATTCATACTGGTCATCATAAACCTATAAACTGAAGGTATACGTATACACACACAGGTAAGAAACAAAGCATCTTTATCACTGCACTTAATTGAACATACAAGTAGTTACATGAAGGATGTAAGAGGTTTTCTAATTGTTGCGTCCTTCATTCTAATTATAAGTCAGGTTTTCTGTTCACTCCATCCCTGAGGAGCAGCCAAATATCTTTCTTAGAGATTGCTTTTAGCTCAAACTAAACTAGAAAATCTTGGATTAAACTTCTACATTTGTGCTCTTCTGGAGGTCAAAACAGATGAGAATATTGGTTCATTCTCCCCGTAATTTAAGCACCTATTAAGAAATCCTCGGGTCAGGCATTTTTCACTTGGACCATGGGTTCGGCATTCTGACAGTTTCAAATCCAGCTGCCACAGCTGAGGTGTAATGTATGGAGATGAAAGTTAAGTTACAGACACATAGCAAAGTTTTTAAATAACATCTAATTGCAAAGCTGCAAAGACTGCAAGACCTTGACAATTCTTGAGCCATTCTCTTTAAACCTAGCATAAGGTGAGAAAAGAGATGCAAAATAAATATCTGAGCAGAGATAACTGGAGCCACTTTCTGTTCCAGGTAATGTGTCATCTTACCCACAAAGAAAGAGCTCTCCAGAATCATGTGCTGCCCCACCAAGGACAGGAATGGCTATCTTCTCCCAGCAAAAAGCTTTCTCAGTGGCAAGTGGAGGTACGACAGATACCTGCACCCCTGTCTGACACACAGTAAACTCTATCTAATTCTTGTTAAATATTACGGTCAATGTTTTGGGCAAAAGCTTTATCAGTGTAAGAAAAAAAAGACCTATCTGCATTCATTACATATGTCATGGCAACACAGAGCACCATGAGTTCATTAGTAATTGTTGGCCCATGAAACAATTTAATTTTCTTATTACAGTAATGAAGGAAAGAATAGCTGGAGCCTGACATACACAATCAAGAGAGAAAACAAACAAACAAACAAAAAAGGTAACAGTGAAAGAAATGTGAGCTTCCTCTTCTTGGCTTTACCCACCATTCTCATTATGAGTAAGGTTTCCTATTTACTCTGGCACTGGGTTAAGAAATATGTTGACAGGTTCTTGGGAAACACTGAATTTAACTTGGTACCATCAACAAAATAATATATATTAAACACCAGCTGCGACTGTCAAGAATGATTGTGTTAAACATGCTGTACAGAGTTAGCTTTTGCAATACTGAACATACGAGCTCAAACAAAACCCAGTAGCCAAAAAAAATCCTAGGAGCAACCCTAGGATCCTACAGACATAAGCAGGCAACCCTGCATGGTATTGAACAGAGATGCAAGAGTGTAGCTCTGTGATGTAACAATAGGGATAATACTTTACAGCCTAGAGAATTAGCATTGCTCCATTTACCGCACTGACCCGAGCGGGCTGTCAACTAACGCTGTTAACTTTCTGCGAGCAAGGTCCTGTTTCCCTGACCAGAGGGAAGCAAAGAAGGGAGGTTTCCTTTGTTCACAGTTTTGAGATCTTTCCAACTAACTATACATAAAGAGCTCCATCTTTTACAGGTCTTTCACAAGGCTGTGTGCCTGAAGTTTGTTATGCTGCTTGCTTGATCTTTCCGTTTTTAGTGGAATTTCCCACTTTCTACTCACACACAGTTCCAGAACTCCAATCCAAGCCCTTCATTCCTGAATTTTACAGATCAAAGAGCTTCCCTTTGACTGTATAGCTAGTTACTAGTTCAAGGTTTCCAGGTCCCTAACACTTCAGTCTTCTATTAAGAAACTGCTTCTACTGCTATTAGGTTTATTTACGCACATGAAAAACTTCTACGACACAGCACTGCACAAAACTCTTTCCATGAAGTCATAAGCTGCACCTGGCCCAAAGGGCACAGGCAGTGGGTCTACTATATTATTAGAGTCTCTGGTTTATCAGCTACACCAGAGTATCAGCTAGATCCTTCCTCTTATTTTCTCCTCTTCTGAAGCAAATTGAAGAATTTTGGTTTGGTCATAAATTTTCATCTTCTGTTGAGAGTCAAAATTACTTCTCAGGTTATTTCACGCACTCTTCTTTCTTGGACTTCTCGATCATTACTTTGTTGATGACTCATTCATCACCTCTAAGTTTTCTGTGTGTTAACTTGCAAACCCAGGAGATCATGCTGAGCAGATCAAGCACTCACAAACTATGTACTCTGACTCTCTTCCCAGATATCTGCAGTCCTTCTCAATTCTTTTATTGCCTCAAGACTTAAAATTCTTTCAACCACCTTTCTAAAATACATGAAAATGTAGTAGCCTGATTTTACCCTCTTATTTGAGTGCCAAAACAGAAAGATGGTGAAGTGCAAAACTATCCAAAAAAGTACCAGTAACAAACACATCAGATATTCATCCCACTCCTACATACTCTTTCATTAATGAGCCAGCTAGGCAGAATCAAGCAACGTTTCATACGGCCTACAATCTAACAGTGCTTTATACCTGATCTAGGTGAATATTTATTATATTTTCAAGGCCACTTGATATATTTAAAAATAAAGCATTAAAAATTCATCATATTATCTTCATAATTTAAGACATACTTTGAACATAACCAGATATTTCTTTTCACAATGACTTCAGAAAAATTCTCATCAATAGAACACTTGAAAATCCTGCCAGGTTCAGCTTTTCATCGATATCAAAGAATTTTCAAGAAGGGCAAATCACAGAGGTAACTTAAAATATATTTTGCAGTTACTACACGTGAGCCACCATGAGAATCAACAAAGATGTACACTGAATAACTTGTACATGTCACTTGTACACGTACACTGAAAAAGTACCTTCTCATTTTGCCCCAGACAATGAGAGAAATCAGTGTAGTAAAAATGAAACCCATTAAACTGAGTTAAACACAGCAGGACCAATTTTCAGGGTAGTTTCAGCCCTGCAATCCCCCTGAAGTCAAATGGAAATGCATTGGTGCAGCTTAGCAGAACTTGGCACAGCAAGCAGTTTTGTACTGTTCATCCTGAGTGCCAGCCCATGAAATGCTTCATCTCTAACTTCCATATGGCTACGTGTTAAGTAAGATTACGCAGTTCTTTTACATCTTAGTATTTTATTCTGAGTATTTAATTCATAGCACATCATGAGTCAGGCTGCATTCGCTGTGCCTTTTGCTGGGGTTTTGTTTTTCATTCTATCTTTATGTTCTCTCGCCACAATGTCCAAGAGTTATAATTGGACCCAACGCAGCCCTTCCATGAAAGGCTTTCCATTAATTTCAACAGATTTTGGATCAATCTCATGCCATCAAGTTTACAAAACATGAAGTTTTATAAATTTACAATACATAAATAATTGGCAATTCCACTTGCCCTTTGTCAAGGAGCTAAACTGAAGTCACCCTGGTGCACCTTACTCTAGTGAACAGTAACAATGCTTTTGCAGAAACCCAGAGCTTCACAGAGGCTCCTGCGCTAAGGCAAAGCACGGCTGCACATGCCGAAACAGGAATAACACACAGCGTGAGTTAAACACCCACATGGCTTTGCACCAAGACGTGCAGCAGTCTGAGAGCAGACTTCCCCACGGAGGCACTGGCGCTCAAAAAACAGGGACTGTGAAAGACCAGGTGTAGATTATTTACAAGCTAAGGAAGCAGCGAGGAGGAGTCATGCAAGGTTTTCCCGGCATAGAGGAAAAATAATTACATGCAGTCGTTCAAGTAGGGGATAAACACAACAGGGAATTAGAAATGTGTCTCCCTCAAAAATCTGACACAGTAAGAACTGCCCTAAGAGACGCAACCATCTCTTTGCTTGTCAGTACTATGATGATTCTCCTGTCAGTTCTAAAAACGGAGGGATAACCAGACTGCCTATCCAGTGATTCATATTCCCAGCATATGGCAACATTCTTTCACTCGGTACTGATCTCATTGTGTAACCTTCGCTGTCTTCAACTAGAGGGCATGGCAAGTAACTCTTTGACTTAATTTAGCCTTATGTAAAGCAGAGGGATTATATGAAAGCAAATTAAAAATGAGCACAAAAAGCAGGTAAATATGTTTGCTACTTTGTTCACTTCACCTTAGCCATAGGGATATGCTGATTCCTCTTTTGTATTGGGATTTACTTGCTCTACAAAGGACTTCATAAGGTTCACTTGAAAAAGCTCAACAGAAGGAGATTTCAAAAATATGTTAATTGAATGTTGTCAGGAGTCTCTGTGGACGCCCACAAAAGCAAGATACTCAGCAAATGTCTGCTAAGATCTCCAAATTTGTGCGGGAAGACTAATTTTAATCACATATTTCTGCATTTATTTTTATGAATCAATGCCACATCAATCTTCTATGGCCTTTTATTCCAAACTGTTATGAAGGGAGCCCTGCCAGAAAGGAACTCACAGTGCTGGCAAGCTGTTGCATGAGCCTGAGTTAATGCATGTAAAAATACCGCTTACTGTTTTATTTGTTTTTAAGAAAGGACTCTGAAGACAAGTTATGGTCCCCTCTGTGTGGCTTTATTTTTTTTTTCACTTGATGCTACCAGTTATGTAAAAGCTCAGTTTCATCAGGCTTTCCTTCTGGTAGAAGGAACTTTGAGGTGTTTCAGAACAAAAACTATCTTATACCCCTTTATAGTAAAATTTTAGTCCATTCCAGGGGATAATTGAACTGTCTTCAAACAAGCCAGATGGGATAACGCTAGCAATAGCAGCGCAGAACCAAAGCAGATAAGCAAATCGCAATTCTCCACCTAGATGTACTCAGAAATTGAGTAGGAGGTTAAAGCCCTCTTTATGAGCTAGCTGGAACAGTTCTTGAGCCAGTTTCCTCCTGATCTTCTCAGCCACCACATGCATTGTAAACAGAAATGCTGCACAACGCACAATGAAGTAGAGTATGAATTTCCGCTGTGATAAACACTGCACTGCAAATTAAAGGCTTCTTTTCCATAGGATCTATATAGCAAGCATCTAATACGTTTACTTTGCAAGCACATACTTCTTTCCATAAAGATGACGTGCAAGTATCGATACACTCTTACCAAAACAGCTATATTTCTGCAATAAAAAGGGGGGTTTTCTCTGTACAGCAGTTATAATAAACTGTGTCACCCTACTATCATATCACTAATACAGTCTTGATCTTATCAAATGTCCTGTAATCTCAACTTCTAACAATATCACTTGCAGCAATTTACACTCAAAGAGAAGGAGTTCCCATTCTGATCTTAAGGGAAGCATAAATATAATACAAGCATCAATTTTAAAAACATTCTCTAGTTAAAATAATGTAGTAAGACACAAAATAAAAGATTTACAAATCCATTACAGATTGCAAATACGGTTCATTTGATACAAAGGCTGAAAGGAAGAAAAATCACACAGCCTTAACAATTACATTACCTTGGCTAAAAAGAAACAGAAATCTACAGTCACAGGGAGGTTTGCCTAAGGAAAGGTTGTGTGTTTGGGACCAAGCAGTAAGTTGGCAGAAGGAAAGAATAATTGCTGACATGACAAAATATTTTTTGTCAAAGCTCTGGAATCTGTAGCATCCCAGCTTGACAGCAAAAGCTCTGCAGGCCTCTACCAAAGCCAAAAATAATTAAGTGTACTTACAGGTACTCCCTGTGCGCAGAATGCACAGCAGCTGCGTTGCTGTAACGCCACAAAACTATCGCCGATGACAAAACATCCAGGGTAGCATCAAACTGAAAGAGATACAGAGTCAATTGTTTTGTGGGCCATTAAATGTACCATGTACTAACAGTAATGCATTTACTATCCCTGCTGTGCAGCTTCAAATCATTTTAATGAAAGCAGGATTTACATTTATTAAATTGATCTTCATATTTTTTGCCATGTATTATCGCACAATGATACACTTCAGAGCTCAGGAAGTCAATTAAGGTATTAAAAACTTCTTATTTGTAAACCATCACCTGCAGAGACCTTAAGGATAAAAACCAAACCATCACAATCTGCCACTGTGGCACCACAAGAGTTAAAATACAAATGTGATTCTTATGCAAAGACTCTGAAAAACCAGAGGTGTTTGAAAACATCTCTCAAGCATTCCTTTCTGTGCAAAGTCACTAAATTTTCTGCAGGAGAAAGATTAGTTCGAAACCAAGCAAATATTTTTTTCAAAATCCCATTGTATCCAGTTTTCGTATTATTCTGTATCCCCGGCAGAATTGCCACATTTGTATTTTCAGTTAATGAAGATACATCAGGTAAGACCAAAAACCAAGCTTGTCCCACTGTAAGAACTTTCATGCTCAAGCCAAGCTCTCTACAGAGTCAATCTAACCTTCACATTTGAAGGCAAAAGCCAAATTATTTGAAATGAGTCTGCTTGTCGTTAAGAATTTTTTGCTCTGCCACTAATGAGGAAAGTCACGGCAGCTCTAGAGAGGAAAGCTGTCATCCCAAAGTCAGTAGGAGTTTTTACCATAGGCTTCGATAGGAAAAGTTCAGAAGGGAACTTCAGCATTTGGCTCAAGTTCAACAACAGAACTGATTAGGCTGGGAGATTCTGTAGAAGAAAACCATATCGGGTGGATAATATCTATCAATTATGAGATATAAACATTGATATAAAATCAAATCTAAGGCTGAGTAGTCAGAAACAGAAAAAATAATGAAATTATCTTTACTACCCTTTCCAAGAAATTACTTCCACAATAATTTTTCTAATCCATCACTGACTTTGCACACCTTGCCATGAACTTACAATAAGCAAAAATACAGTATTGCATGTTCAGAAAAAGCCCATTAAAAATTAGGAAAGAATATTTAAATTGTATCTCTACTTACTGCAAATCCAAATGATGAGGCACTGTATCTCATTACGGAGACAGCTAAAGGAAAGAAAATACCATTTAGAATAACTTTAAATCTTTTTCTTTCTTCCCAAACTGTAATGGGGCAGACGTTAGCATAGCATTCAGAAACAGTCTGTTTATGAAACACGCTGCATTTTAGATATGAGTAAAAATACATTGAAACCACAATTTCAAACTCTCAGAAAATTTCACGTCTCCAAGTGATCCTTGCTCCAGCTAGGCTCAAAAGTCCACCCGAACCAGCTGCCAGACAAATATGCAGGCCCGTCCAGGCTTCTAGACTGCCACCTTTTTGACAAAAAGCTAAGGATAACTCACACAGCCCCAGGACATACTTCAAATCCCATCCGAGCAGTGATTTCCAATGGAAAAAGCATTAGCAGGAAACATTTTGACTGGCTCTGATTTTGATGGCACACTGCCTCTAAAACGTACACAAGGCTTTAAAAACAGGCTAATATCTAGCAAAAAACTACCATGTTTATCATTTTACTCCATGAATCTAATTCTATCATCTCACAGTCCTATGAGGTACTGTGCAAGGAAACACACCTTCCAGCAACCCAGAAGAAAACCAAGGAAGAAGCAGGCCACAACGGAAGAGGCCACCACCTGATGGGACTTCATCATGCTGCAACTCTCAGAGGCTAACAGCAACACCATGGCCATGCCAAGCTCTTGAGCACCGTGCAGCTCCAGCCTTCCGGCTGTGTTTCATAAACCGGCCAGTGAGAAACAGGACTAAGCGAACCTGTGCTCCCCTGCTCTAGTTCCAGTATTAAGTGGGCTTGGGATAAAGGCTAAAAAGATTAATTTTACTACTTGTTGTGGTTTAGGATTTTGGCTGTGGGGGAAGGAAGGGGGCTGCACACACACCACACACACCCCTTGTTTGGGCAAGAAAGGAGGTTTTGCCGCCTTTGTTATGGAGTGCTCAAGTAGCACGAGGGAAGGGGTACCGGCCCCTGTAACCGGCATTATGAAATGCAGCCCAAGCCATGTCAGTCAACACCTCCTTGAATAACACTATGAAAATTGCTGATCACGTTGTGCGCTTCTTTTGGCGCACTGTCGGTTCAGAAAGAGAGAACCCCTGAAGCAGTCACCTCAGCAACGAGAGCTTATCTTCACTACACTGGGACAGTAAAGGTCTTCCATGCAGCAAGTAGACTTTTTACTTTGCTAATTACTGGCAGGGTTGGAAAGAAAGGGCACCGGAAGGCAGGAAACCTGGAGTTCCCCCCCAAGCCTGCACGGAGAGTAGCTGCTGGCGAGGGAGAAGAAAAAAGGTCAAAGTGCCGAGAATGAAGGCGCCGGTGGATTGAGGAGAGAGACCCAGAATGCCCCCTGAAAACCTGGTGACTCAAGTTTTGCAGCCAGGCTGAGTGCAGAACTGGAGCCACTAGTCTGAGGGATGCACACACACCCCCCCGCCATGGAGTGGAAAACAGCCATGCTGAGCTGTCTCCTATGGGAGCAAGAGAGACTACGTATGCAAAAGGAAGTTGGTCCCAAAAATCAACTTGGAATTTAACGCAAGGGGTTAAAAGGACTGCACCTTTCTGTTCCTGTTTTCCCCACCACCCCTGGCACAGACCATGTGTGAGGGTTCATGGTAAGTGGGGTGGAGTGGAAGGAAGGTATATATATTTATGTATTTAAGATGGCTGTTCTCTCCCTCTTTCTGTCCTGTCTATCTATGATGATTTGTGGTTTTCATTGTGTCGAATTAAATTAATCTTCATTCTCCCCTATTCAAGCCTGCTGCTTCTTTGCCTGCAGCCATGAGTCGCGTGTTAAGCCCTCCATTCATTTGCAGCTCAACGCTTCGGCTTTCTTTGTTTACCTGTCCAAGGAGACAAACCTCCTCTGAGAGCAAATTGTTGCTTTTGCTGCCTTTCGGTTCTTTCAAACAGCAACAGTACTTCTTTATGAACAGACATCAGCTAACCTACTAAGAAAAATACATTTTTATAAAAATACTTCAACTAAAAAAACCCCACACACCTCATCAATGACTTTGTCAATCTCACCTAATTTTCAGTATTGCAGTATTCATTAGAACAGCTTGGCAGAACAGAGCCACTATGGTTTGACTGTTCTTTTCAGTAACAGCGAGCTGCAGTTCTGTGGCACTAGATAAAAAGAAATTAAAATCTTGGGAAAAATATCCCTTTCCTTATTGATCTAAGACCTAGCTGCAGCCACAAGCATGCTGGGTATGGCAAATATTTGGACTTTATCACCGCAGTTGACCAAAACACAAAGAAAAGTCATCAGGTTCATCTCCAGATTCCCATTCTCTCAAAGTTGAAGAGTATTGAAACAGTTACTGTGAATTTACATCTCCCTTTGTTACACTACGATTTCTTACACTTCATCTCCTAAGTGAAAAAAGAGGCTCTATTTCTTGGTCAGACTTGGCTGGCAGGAGTTACATTTGACCAGCTGACTCAAGCTTGCAGGGATCCAGCTGCAAATTTGAACACTTCACTGCATGATAATATATTACCTACAAAATTTTCACGGAATGCCTCCTTAGAGGCGTACAGTTTCAAAACGGCAGAAGATGCATCAAAAAAAAATACGGGCATTCACAGGTACACACAAGCTTGCAATGTTCCTGTCATTACTGCTTTCGCATGATGCAGTTCAAAGCCACACTTCTACTCCTATTTCTGGCCTGTCTCTGTAGTGGCATTAGCTCCTCAGTTTTTACTAAATTGCCAGCTTTTTCCCCCAGTCTAATGCAGACACAGCACTAACAACAATCTGTTTGGCCTGAGCTACCTGAAACAGAAATGAAAAACAAGTATTGACTAACAGCATCACAAGTCTGCCTAAACCTTTTTGCTAACTAGTGAATATGACTGCAGGAAAGACTTTCCAAGGACTGGAATCCTACGACATTAACTTCTAGTGGCAAAATGCCATAATAAAAAGTAGTAATGATCAGTTAAGCACTGGAAAGATGTATTTTTAAGTTATTTATTTACGAACCAGTTTTCTAAAGGAAAAAATAACACACTTGTCTTTCTTTCAGAGTCAAGTAACGATGTTAAAGCACCTTCAGCCCTGACTTAGGCACATTAACAATTCTAGTTGACAAGTACAGTCATAAAGCTCACCAGTGAGAGACTCTAGATTAAATGGGATGCTTGTCCATGAGTCTAGGATCCACGGCAGAGAAAGCAATTGTAATACTGGCTGACATGGTGCCAACCAATACAGGTGGCCACAGGCTGACCACATCCTTTAAAGACAAGGACTGGCTCCCATTCTAGGTACTGAAGCTGAACAGACTTTTAGGGGGGTACTTCTTAGCATCCAAGAACTTGAGACCTCTGGGTAAAGGAATATCCAGTGTCCTTACGTCTCCAGTATCACTGCCATGCTCCAGAGCACTGCAGGAAGAGACCATAGTGCTTTTGCTGAACCCTCACCTTTCTTCTCAACACACATTTTCACTTAATCCCAGATGAGCCTCTGATGTAAAACACCCCAGCAATTCCTCATCTGCTATTGAATCAGAGCAATGCTGGGAAACAAGCAATGAGGAAAGAACAGAGCAGGCAGCTTAAAAAATCCTGTGGAGTCACTGTATACATTCAGCAGCCACACTGCCATGACAGTGGGAGCCTACTTTTAGCTGCTTTATTGGCTAAATTGGACAGCATTTTATTACCTCTACAACAAAGCAGATAATCCTAATGCATTTTCCCAACATTTGTGAACGGAACTTGCAAGCAGTCAGAAACTAAAAATAGAGCCAGCACAGTAAGACACAAATCTACTGCTGCCTCCACCTGCACAGCAACATCGATTTGTGAAGTCTGCCAACCAATAGGTCAGACTTTGCTGTAATTCCTTCACCCACTCTCTATAAAGAAAAACAGCCTGTTTCCCATCATGCCCTCAACAAAATAAAGGGTTTATTCATTTCCATGTGCCTCAGAAAAATCATATGACCAAAGCTCTAACCCTACAAAAGCACTCCACTTTAACTCTTCAGCCTCTAGTCAGGTTAAATCCATCTAAAATGTATTCCTGGTGAGGCAGGACCCCACAGTGACCCTGGGCCACTCATTTTCCTTCTCTGCATTGGGAGTGCACATTGGTACCTTTTTGCACACACAGGAAGCAAGAAATAGGACAGGAAATTAGCTTTGCCTCTATTTCTCCCAAACAGAAACCTTTGGGATGAGTCTGACGACAAATGAGAGATGGTACATACAAACAGCTCCTCCCTCTGTCATAAGAATCTCCTCTTACCTTCTCAGAGAGGGGAAAACTATTTTTGGGCAGCTCCTCTTGATGCGACAATCATTTCAACATGTTTGCTTTGAAATTAGTCTTTTTGAAAGACACACCTGGATGTCAGCACATAAAACATCACAGCTTCAAAGCACATGGCCTGTACTTAGCAGAAATCAGGTAGGCAATTTGAATACCGCTGGAAGTGTTGGGTTTATCTCTATAATATTACCATGAATATCTTACAGGTTGCACAGAGTCACAAGCAAGAGGAACTGGAAGTTGTGCTGAATCAGAAGTGACACTGAAATACAGTCTGTTTCCATTGCCCGATGTTGGTAAAACATCAAAGCTAATGTTACAATAAATATTTCAAAATAAATGCATTCCAAGAAGAGAAAACCAAATGATTAAGACTTTCTAAAACATCCCTCACAACAACTGAAGGCAAAGAGCAGACATCATATCGTTAATACTTGTAAAAAACCTTACTGACCAGGACCAACAGGTACAACCACATTTCCCCGGGCACCTTCTCCCCTCCCCGAAATTCTAGTGCAGCAAACTTCAAAGTCTTTTAGGCACATACCCAATATTTCTGCAATCAGCACAGTAGCTAGAAATGGCTGCTAAACATCCAGTATCTCAGACATATATCTGCCAGATATCTAATCTACATAGGCAGATCCCCTGCTATCCATCAGTGTCAGGTTTCTGCACCCGTATGTCTATCCCAAAGTCACTGGCTAAACTGTACCAACCCTATCTACACAAAATGTTCAGCTCATTTTCCCAGTTTAGAATTGCATCCACATGGTAAAGACCTTTATTTCTGGTCAATACCATTGTACCATTATGTTACGTATCTACCAAGTGGAAGCATAAGTTTAATGTATATTAAACCTGCATCTTGATCTCTTTAGAATTTATGACCAATTTGTAAAGCAGTCTCTAAGAGGATTCATTTTTCCATCTGCTTGAAAGATGTCACAGTGACTGTGCAGAACGAACTGCAGCACAGTACTAGGAGACCTCTGTGCCTGGGGAAGACTCAGCTGTGCGATGTGACTTGGCGAACGAGGCTCTCAAGGAGCCAAACATCATGTCCTCAGCTCTGCCACTGCCTGGGGCATGACTGTCAGGCCAAGAAACTACTCTTCCTGAGCTGCTTGCTTCTCCAATTTCTGAACTTTTCTGTACAATTTCTATACACCTGAGAGCAGTAACTGTATCTTCCAGTCTGCCCCTCCTATCCCCTGCACTACAGGCAGGGCTGGAACTTCCGGCTTCTAAACGCATACAAAAGCAACAAAGCTAAGGAACCTAGGATTTACTACTCCCTTCCTTCCAAAAGAAAGTGCAATCCCACCAGAACTATTAACCAGCTTTAACTTCTTCATTTTTTTAAAAAGACTCCAATCCCTGGCATAAACGACTGACTCTACTATTATCAACAATTTACTTTTATTGTTCACTAACAAATCCTCAAGGTATCCAAAAAACTCTTTGCAGATTCAGCCTGGCAACAAATTCGGCTAGCGGTAAAGCTTTCCAGGAATAGCTTTATTTCCTTGTCTTTTACTATTTTACAAAATAGTGTTTGTCTGTTTGTTTTCATCTATTGTAATAGTCAAATCTTTAGCAGCTGCAAACTTCCATAACTACATTAACTTCAGTGAACTACAACAGTGTATATCAGTTGAAGATTTTCATAGAATCACAGAATCATTTTGGTTGAACGAGACCTTTAAGATCATCAAGTCCAACCGTCAATACAGCACTGCCTGGTCACCACTAAACCATGTCCCTCAGCACCACATCTACATGTATTTTAAATACCTCCGGGGATGGGGACTCCACCAGTGCCCTGGGCAGCCTGGGCCAGGGCTTGGCAACTCTTTTAGTGAAGAAATATTTACTAATATCCAGGCTAAACCTCCCTTGGTGCAACTTGAGGCTGTTTCCTCTTGTCCTATCACTAGCTACTTGGGAGAAGAGACCAACCCCCACCTCGCTACAACCTCCTTTTAGGTAGCTGTAGAGCGCACAAAGTTCTCCCTGGAGTCTCCTTTTCTCCAGGCTAAACAGCCCCTCTTCCCCAGCTGTACCTCATAGGACTTGTGCTCTAGACCGTTCACCAGCTTCATTGCCCTTCTTTAGATTTTCCTCATTTCTGATGGAATTTCTTATGAAACAGTGGAATTTCAGGGCTTTGTGCAAAAGTTTTCTTTTGAGCTTAATTCAAACAATTCTTTCCAGTTTGCTGACGTGTTAGCAAAAAAAGAAAATTTATTACTATCTCTGACTTCAAGACTTTCTATCTTCCTATCATTTTCTATCATTTTTCAATGCTTCAACTTCAGAATTTTTTAAAAACCTATTTTTTGTGGTTCTTGTAAAGAATTAATCAGTTCTCCCTTAATTCCTTTTGCTTACATGTTTTATGATTGTATTTGTCTTGTTGCTGCATCAGTACCTCATGGTAAAAGGTCAGAAGACTCCCACTTCAGGGGTTAAATATTCACTGTCTTGGCTTTCACGCAGTCAGTCCGGATGTAGTTTTCCCATAGTAATTATGCATTATGCCATGGTGCCCACCAACGCTAGCAATCTCAAACGACAGCAAAGCAGCCCAGTCCTAGAGCTTACTTAGTCTCCAGATTCACTTCTGTTTAATTTGCTTTCATCTTTCCATTTATACTAAAAGAGCACCCACCCGTCCACTGGCATGTCCCACAAATGAACAGAACAGACTGGGCAGCTGAGCAGGACTGCACAATCCTGAACTACGAAACAAAAAACAAGGTAAAACCTAATGAATTATGAAAAAAAATTATCCATGTGGAAAAACAGTGAACCAGCTTTCTCTACAATACGCAGTAGACAGCCCTCAAGATCATACCAGTAAAATAAAAAAACAAAGCAAACACTGAATTATAGAGACACTCCCGCACTGAGGGTAAATCTGACTTCAGAAAAAAAATGATGCCTGGGCTCTAACAGTTCCTGAAATATCTTCTATATTCAACCAGCCTTCGCTGCCACCCTTCAGTGAGCATAACACTAGAAACTGGTGCATCAAACACACCAAAGCAGTCACTTCTGCATGCCACTCTTCTCAGCAGAGCTCGAGATGAGAAACCGTGCACTTAGGGAAAGCTTTTCGTAAGACCAGGAAGCTGGCAGCGCCAATCAGACAGAGTTAGGAGCGACTGCCAAGGCTGCTCACAAGAGCCTGCAGGGGTAATACTACGGTACGCACGAGCACTGTGCAGAGCAGTGCACTGCACTGCGGGTCTGGGAGAGAGCAGGACCCCTCCTGCCCAGCATCCCACTGCTTCACACGCTCCTGCACTTCCTTTCTCATGTGCCAACCTTCTGTTTTCAAACAAGATCATCTCAAAAAAACAACACAAATAAACCACAGAAAAGGAGAAGTGGTATTTGTGTATAGCTTTGGCGTTCCAGCGGGCAGGAACTAAAAGAGGATCCTTATGTTACAGCTCCAGTGAGCTTTATTGGGATCCTAAATGCATACGTTTGCATTTATGAACAGGAATAACAAAACGTAAAGGTCTGTAAGAAACAGTTTTCCTTCCAGGTACATGGTGCAAATCTCTGCAGTTGAATACACAGAGGCATAGTTTAATCTGTTATATTTCAAATGGGGTCACTTGAATCACCCAAAATAACTCAGTGCAATGACATTAAAGCACATTGTTTTTTAATGAAACCATGTATTATTGATGTCTCATCTCCAAATATAACAACTGAAATGGTCTAGAATTTTGCAAATGCCTGTAACTGCAGGGAAGCTTTTGCAGCTTTTACCTACAACCCACAGGGTTTGTAATTTCGAGCCTGAAACTGGCTTCCAAAGCCAAAGGAAGCCGTTTGGCCCTGGACAGGGACAAAGAACAAGTGGTACCTCAGCTAAAAAAGCCAAATGACCAGAAAAGCTGAGTGATTTCAGACCCACTCAACAGCTGCTTCTAAAGCCCTGTGGCCAAGATTCATAACTCGCTGTATCCAAATGAAGGTTATCTAGATTTAATGACTTAGGCTCTCCAAAGGCAAAATTTCTCACATCTTTTGTGTTTTACTGACTGGAGGCAAAGCTAGCAGAGAAGTATCCAGGTTCCCCATAGCATAAAGAATCTATTTTTGGGTGTTCTGCCAGTTGCTTTAAAGCATGTTTTACCTAAGAAACCAGAATTAGCCAGAAGACTGACATGAAGATTTGTACATGCTTATCTGATTTCTGGGTTTATCTGATTATCTGGGTTTCTGGAAGTTTCACAGATACCCAGGGAACTCATATTTCATACAGGTACCCCCAAATTTGTAACAGCTTGGACACAGCCTAATTTTACCAGTCATTTAAGGTTTTGAATTGTTAAATACTGCCATTATTCCCAGGTTCTGCTAAGTTCCTGTGCTGTGATCACACTGCAAAGATGGGGAGATCCTTTCCAAAGGATAGTTGAAGAATGGTATCGTACACAAGCTACAGCTCCAATGTACTAACTTAGAATTTACATGCACGGAGTCAGGCTAACTGCAGCACAGCCAACAATAAAGATACAAATATCGTTGGTTGTGCTATGTATTGGTGTCTATACGAAAAATTACTGTTCATTAGCTTTTTTTTTTTTTTTAAGAACATAAGCACATTTAAAAGAACATAACCAGTAAGAACTGCATCTCCCCACCCTGGACAAGGTTATTTGTCGCCATTACTGTAAAGAAGCCTAGTGGTTCAATTTTAAGAGGATGCTTAAGTTGAAGTTTGCCAAATTTAGACTAAATTAAGTATGGCAGAAGAGTCCAAATGCCAAAACCCCAGATACAGCATTTTTCTTTATTTTTTTCCCTATTTTTATGCTACTGTTTCACACTTAACTTGATAGTGAATTATATTTTCAACAGTTGTGGTATACAAGCATCAAGAGCATTAAAACAAATCATCAGTGCTGCTATTAAAAAACCCAAGCAAGTCCCATTGGAAAGTGCTTCTAAGAAACATAAACCATTGTCCAACATCATAAAAGCTAATTCTCAGTATGATACAAAGATTCAAACAGGCCTTATGATGCAAACAAACAGTATTTTCTCAGACGATATTTCAGGTTCGAAATCCTCATGCCAGCAGACCAACACACCACAGCTTTAAACACCCGGAATCGTTCTACAGCATAACCTCTGCTCCAGGCAAACTGGGTGGGTGAAGCGCAACCCAGGGGATTTATATCAAACCAGGATTAAGTTAGCTTTGCCACATCTCATATTTCTTTCTAGAAGTACTCCAACTATCCTGCACCTTAAATATAGTTCTTAAATAAGATAAGAAAAACAAATCTATCTGTGGTTTAAATCTTCTTCAGATGGATTCTTCCTGGTGTTCTTTAACTTTGGAGAAAAGGAACACATTTTGGCTGTGGTAAGAATTTAAAAGCAGTCCACAAAAGCCCTGGCTAACTTCTCACTTTTCCACGCTAACTGTAACTGTAACTTTCGTAGTATCTGCTATCCACAACACAACACACATGAATTTTCTAGTTATAAACAAATACAGACCTGCCAGATCATAATATTTTCACTGGAGTTGCATGTGAACTTCAATATTTCAATATTCAAATTTTTGATCAAAGTTCTTTTTTTCCTAGAATTGCAGTAAAATTTTAAGCAGCTCAATCAATGGACGCAGGAAAGAATTGCAAAATTTTGTGTTTATTACAGAAAGTTTCCCAAATCAATTCAAATCTAATTTATTTGATGGATTTTTACTTTTTCACTCAGTATGTGTGTGGAGAGAGTTATATGGGGAGGGGTCATTATACGGTTATATATATAACTGTATTTACAATTACCTCAAAAAATAAAGCAAACAATCACAGGAGTCTCCCTCTTTCACAGACAAGGAAACAGAACTGGATCAGGGATCTTAGGAGATAATTGAAGATCAGGGATCCAGAGTAAGTTTAACAGCCAGAACAACCGGACTCAGAGAGTTTGTTTGAAAAGGCAGCTAGGTCCGGATGGTTGGCACAGTCTCACACATCATACTCTCTTACTAAGTAGCTTTTGACAAAACCCTTAAACATTGCCTTTTTTAGGATTCTTATCTATAAGATGAGAGGAACGTTCTTCCACACTTCAGGATGTTATACACAGGAAAAATCATTTTGCCATATGGAAGCATCTGCAAAGAGTGTTTGTTCCACAGAGAGTGCCAGCAGGCTCCATGGATGTCTTATCTATTGAATAAACTCCTCAGTATTACGATCTGCCCTTTATGATATTTCAGATGCTTGAAGCACTGCCTTAACTTTTAGAAATGAAAACTTTAACTACTGAAAATGCAAAAACTACAGAAACCCAATGAGAAATGACCTGCATGATCTTTATGGCATTCCCACAGCTTACTGGTGTAAGATATTCTTATTTTGTACTAGAAGTATTCCAACTGACTTCTGAAAATCAGAGCAGATTTCCTTTTATACAGAAATATAGCAGTACTTCAGAAGTGCATTAAGTGCTGAAAAAGCATTCATATAGAAAATAATTTTGTATTGCTATTTAAGTTGCATTAGTACATTGTAATTATAATTATTGAAACTGATGTGACCAGTACACCCCTGTCACTGGGGTATTACAAGCTCAT
>NW_010431103.1:48625-49164 GCF_000710305.1 Buceros rhinoceros silvestris | reverse complement strand
TTTTGTCCTGCTGAAACCTCTGGAACACAGATGCAGTGAGACCCATGAATACAAGGGTGACTATTTCAAGCATCCATCATTTGAGATAACTCTGAAAGGTTCTGAATTTGGAACACAGTAAAATGAGCCCACACAAAATTGTCAGTTGGACACCCAGCAGTAAAGATGACCAAAATAATTACGAGAAAGACCTATTTAAAACTACGTTCAAACTCAGGTAAATCAGAGCACATAGACACACTCTTTTTTTTAATAATTTCTAGAGTAACAATTTATCTGTGTTCTATTTTTTTGCAAAAATCACAGAAATAAAACAAGAAATCTGTCAGAAGGAATGAAGGTAAAATAAGAAATCTGCTTGTCACTTTCCTTGGTATTTTTGTCTGGTTCCTCCCTTAACAGGTGGTTAATTCCCGCAGTTCTGTTCTTGAGGAGGATAAACAAAATTAGGAGAAATTCTCTGCACATACGGATTTGTGATTTAGAAATGTAAGGCTTCTACCCCTTCTGAAGCCCATTCATGACTGACTCTGGTTCAG
>NW_010431103.1:0-48534 GCF_000710305.1 Buceros rhinoceros silvestris | reverse complement strand
TGCGTGGGCCAGCGCCCAGCCACTCTGACCTGGAAGCTGGAGGGCACAGAGATGATCCAACGCAGATCTGCCCCACACAGCGGCACAGCAGGCTGCTTCTGTGGAACCAACTGTTCTTCTCTGCACATGGAGCAGTGCCTTCTCCAGCACCTCCTACAGTAGCCAATGATTAATGGCACAACTGAGTCCTTCAGTCATCAGTGGGGGGAGCATTGACAGGCTTTCCTCATCGTAATATAAAAAAAAAAAAAGGGGGGGCAGGGGGTCTTCTATTAATTTCTCCATGCTTGGCTTCCTAAATATGCAAGGAATGGAACATGGTGTGTGAAAACAAGACCAGAAGAAATTCACGCTCATGACATCTGGTCTCATAATTAAATGTTTGTTCTCTGACTGTTTTAATGACCTTAGAAATACGAAAACTAGGGACGATTTGAACTGGAAAGCTTTGGTGGTTGAAAATAATTAGTCATCTTCACAGCCTTTTTCATCCACCCTATCAATTTCAGAGACAAGACACATATCACGGTACCCCCCGTTTTAATTAGATGGCCAGTCAGCTTTTCCAGGACCAAAACAAGCTGACAGATACAATTAAGCAGGCTGCCAGAATAGCGCACAATATTGCAGAGATTTTCTTCTTACAAAGTGAGATTAAGAATGCAAAGCATCTCAGACACCTCAGTCTGAGGGTTAGCAGAATTAGCAGATAAATGTTAAAACCTTTATGCACACCTTTAAAAAACCAGAATTCCCATTTACAGTTGCTTTTCGGTGTAAAAGTTTTCAATACCTCAAGTGACTGTGGGAGAGGACATTCGATCAGACTCCTCCAGCTGTAGACACGCAGCCTGTTTTAGTTGGTAGGAGCCTGCAGGCCTGTTCTCAGAGGTGCGTACGGCAGGCACGGAGCACCTCCTGCTACCGACACCGCTATGTACGACTAAACAGGAAATAAGCTGTTCCATACCCCATTAAATCCTCCCATTTAATCTTCAGTTTTAACAAGGGAAGAGTTCAATTCCTGCCATTTAACATCCTAAATTTGTAAAATTCTCACAGGGGCATTCTTACACTCTCAGAATCTAGTTTTAAACATGCAAAAATCACTGGCCGTCCCTTTACTGTTCTATATGTTCAAGAATTCCTGTATGTGACATATTTGAGAAAGCACTAAAATTCAAGCATGGAAGGATTATATTGGTATAAAGTAATATTTATTTTGGAACTGAGGGTAAATTTGGAAACTGTCACAACTTTACAGTGTAAATTTTACTGGTCAATTTTGCCAATAAGCCTAAAAAATGCCCCAACAACTATGGTTGTTCTGAGTCAACAAGTATTTTAATAATTTAATTTTATTTCAGTACTATCCTATCAACATTTATTTACATCTACTGTACTGTCAGATAAAATGTGGCAGTTTACCACCTAGAATCTTACACTATAAACTCATTTCTGTGGTCAGAGAACTGGCAAGGAAGAGAAGACTGAAAATGTTATCTTGTGGTTTATTCAGTCAGACCAACAGGCAGATTTTATCACCTATTTCAGTATACAGTATCACAGGTTCTGATCCAAGCGACAATTACCTTACATTCCTGCCTCTGTTAGAGAAGATAATTTTATTTGCACGAAGTAGTTCAATACTCCACATAACTGCAAGTAAAATGTACTGGTAAAGAAGGGAGGAACTTGCAAGCTTATGTTGCTATTCACTGTGTAGGCAAACTGATCAACATACCGATTTCCCCCCAAGTCAACAGGGCTCCAAGGGACAAAAGAGGTTTGCTCACAAAATAAATGATGAAACCAGAACCTAATACGCATAAAGGTATTTATGTCAGTTCTCTACACACAGAAGAAATTATGTTTGCTGATTGCTCCTTAATGAAGCCATTTTGCAAGCCCCAAAGAGAAGGCATGAAGCCATCCCAGTATAAATCTTTAAGAGAGGCACTCCCCGCACAGCTCTGACTCTACAAGAGCTGTCCCCTCGCAGTTTTATTTCAGCATTGCCTTCAATGGAGGGCATCTTGGTACATGCTTGTATAATTTTACTCTTTTCTATTCCCAAACACAAGTCTAGAAGAGTCTTTCTTCACTGGACCTTTTTTGCCCATGCTCTTTTAACTAAAAGATATTTTACATGTTTTCTTAGCACGATTTCAGCTCAACAACTAAAAGATAGCAGATTGTTGCATTGCTTGTCATACGGCTGCTGGAAGGTAAAGAAATCTTAAAGTCCAAAATTATTGATGCTTCTTTAATACAAATCACCAAACAATGAAAATTCACCCTTCTTATGCAAATATAATTATCCAAGTTCTGAACACAGACAACTCTGCTAAATAAAAAGTTAGGAAAGAAAAAAAAAAGTAAATCTTTGTGTTACTTTTTTTTATCCTTCTAGGCTGAAATATAAACAAACCTTCCAGGGAGAGAAGCACCTGTCTGATAGCTGCCTGCTCAGTTTAACTGTAGGAAGGAATCGCAAGCCTTTCAGACAAATCTCCTCTTCAGACTACGTGCTAATCTTAACAATCTATTGCTAAGGGCCGCAATAAAGCAGCCTGTCATCACTCCTACTGCGGTGTTGTAATATGGAGATCCTCTGCTAGCAAGGATGACACAGACACACTGCACACACCAAACAGCACTGCAAGTCAGGCTTAGTACACAGCTCATATTAAATTAGCTGTGGGCTCTATGTCATTAAGTAAAAGTTACAATGAAATGTATTAAGATGTTAAAATATGAGTGTTAATAATAAATTTCTTTTGTCCTGTGGTTCTTAATTAATCTTTGGTAACAGCTTTTTAGTGCTATAATTCTATATAAACCTTCTTGAAAACATGTAATGCTGATTTTCTAACAACAAAAAAAAAACTGCTACAGTTTTCTTCCAGTTGTACAGTCTTGACAAGTAGCCGCAGAAAATCCTACTCACCAATTCACAAGACCAGGAAGGCTTTAAAAGTTTCTCTGAAGGGGAAGAAAGCCGACAAAAAAACCAAAAGAAAAACCAAAAGAAAAAGCAGCAAACGATTGACATACTGTACACACTACTTTACATCTATCCAATTTTGAAGTAATTGGTTTGACACATTTACTGCTAATTTTGATCAAAGTAACAGAAAACTTCCAATCTGTTTCTATGAGATAAGCTTAATTTATTTGGACAAAAAAAGTCCAAGTAACATCAGAAAAAACGCGATGGTAAGAGGGGAGGATATTACTGCTATTTACAACACGTTATCATGTCAATAAAACTCAAACTACATCAATTATTTTTTTTACTCCCATGCACAGCTACTCCAAGGAGCAAGCTCTTGAGAAGTGCTAGAAACATACTCCCAGGCTAAAGCCCTTTATGTCAAGCAGCACACATCTCTTCTTTTAACATATAAAGGGATTTTGCTGTTGCTTTTTTTTTTCCTGTTACAGAGGCCTGTTACTAGCATGAAACAGCTTCAGACCTAAGAAGAAATTTTCTGTGTTTCAGTATATAGGGAATGCTTAAAGCAGAACTGACATGTAGCTGACTTGCCATCAAAATGACTTTTCAGAGGAAGACCCATTTAAAACATTTCATCGGACTAATGAAAGTTAAAAAAAACCAAACACACACATTTCTATCATTCTTAGATCCTCATCTACTCTGCTTTTAGAGATCAGCCAGTATCTAGCCGTTCTCTGCCTCCATGCATACGGTAATGACGCATTACCTCTCTTCATTTGTAAATCACGTTGAGAATACCTGCTTATTTATAAAAGAAGAAACCTAGAATTACTAATCCCAGAATGCTGGACTTCTATTTAAAAAAATCCAGTGGTCTGAACTTGTAGTCACCAATCCTGCTCCTTGAATGTAAGATTAACTTGCTAGGACTAGTAGGTTTTGCGATGGCTGAGAATTGTAACAGTACTGTAGCACTTCACATCGGCCAACGATGTCTTGCTCACTATTCCCACTGTTACTCCCGCTGCTATCCTGGACTTACTGCTTTCCTTCCTTGGTGAGGAAAGGCTTTGAACTGTCTTGGCCTGATACACCAGTACAGCATCGGCCCGAATCCCTCAATGACGCAAACACCAGTGCCCCTAGTGATTTCAGCTGCCTGCTGCAGAGAAGATGTTCCTTTCGCAAAGCCTTCCAAGCCAAAGTAGTTATTTCATATTCCATTACAGCTCTAGTTATGTTAACTTACTCGCTGCTTTCGATGATCTCTCAGTCCCCCTCACAGGTAAAACACCCTTTAGAATTTACAAGTTATTGGATTGTTTTCCCGGGTTGCTCTTACTCATCCTCCCAGCTGCCTAGTGCTCAGAGCCACGTTACAATGTTAAGCGCACTTCACAGCAAACAGAAAGGAAATTGCAGCAAGTTCATTCGGCCACTTTAAGAGAAAACCAAGAACAAAATCAGCAGCGTAAAGCAACGTAGATGATCTGAAGTTAATGTGTACCAGTACAGAATTTAGACATCTTTTGTAGCAGTCTTATAGAAGAGTCTAACAAATATTTTTCCTCTACCCCCAAGCAGGTCAGCTCTCAAGTTAGAAGATACTATTCCAACATTCAAACAAGGAGAATATATCACTACATTAAATAATAGCATGTGAGAAAAGTTCTGGAGCACTATAAATTCAACTCGCAGTATATTTTGCGGTAACTTGATTGCATACATAGCAGATAAGAGTCCAGAGCCTCAGACTATGTAAATTTACATCATGTTTTTCAGATATTTATTTGTACTTCTTGATTATCTCACCTTCATATAGTTGACTGTCTTTGTAACACTCAGCCTAAATTTACAAATTTTCCATTTTGAATAAAGTGTGGTAAAGAAGTCTAAAGGTTTCCATGGAAATTATTGAGATAACTTAATCAATTATACTGCTGGATAAAAGAATGCTTATAGTTGAAAACATTATTTTGCAAATATATTTTTTAAATGCTGGAAAGACAACATCCTTTCTTCAGATGAGAATTTGTAATAGATTCTCCAGTATCTTAATAACATAACTTTCTTTTACATACATATTCTAAAAAATAGCCATGCACTTCTTCATTCTACCAAAGCATAAAACAAAGAAAAAGTGATTTAAAGGAACAGCCAGGGAGAAAAAACTAATTTGGAGCTTGAGCTGAGGCACCTCTGGGGTGGGATGTAGGAATGACACAGTTGCTTCAGAAGGAAACCATGAGATTAGTCACAGCACACACATAAAGTCTTGAAAGGGCTTTAAAACAATTCCGAAATTTCTTCTTCAGCAAGGTGTGTTACCTTTGTACACAAAAGGAGGTGATCACTCGGTACATATATAGTACAGACAGTTAGCCCTGCTAATACTTGTAAAATGGATTTACAATAAGACAAATAAAATGTCCCACGTGCCAGAAAGCCCTTATGACACAGAAGACGGCCTTTACACATATATTTATGTGCTCAGATTTTCAAAGAAAATCATTATTTATTTCTGGCCTCCTTAGCATCTTCTATAAATATAGGACAAAAAAAGAAGAGTTATGGTTCAAGATCAGTCACCAGGTAGACTAAACCATACACCGAGTTCCCAGCCACAAGACTATACAGAAGATTCAAGAGGGGTCTTGGGGCACAACTCTCCCAGCCATGATATCCAAAGGTCTGGCATATGAATTACCTCTTGGAATGACGGTACGTTTCCTACAGACATTCCAAACTGATATAACCAAAGTCCTGCAAGTGATCCCAGTTGCCACAGGAAAAATACGGAGGGAGGAAAGGACAAAAGCCTAAATCATAAACTCTAAAGACTCCATTTATTTACCTTTTTTTCATCCGTTTTCCTCACATGCACAGTATTCCCATGAACATTAAACAGAAGTATCTGCTCTTTTGTATAAAAGACTTGCTTGGAATTTGCAGTTGTCATATACCACAACAGGAACAAAATAACCTGTTTACCTGGACTGCTGTACAGTAACACCAATACTGATCCACACTTGATTTTGTTACAGGAGATACGCTTCGGTTTGAATAGACCAACAAGTTTCAAGCCTTACAATTGCAATTACGAGCAAACTCACTCTCTGGCATGGCTTTTAATACTCTTCTAACACCCGGACTAGAAGAAATACTTGTGTTCACTTGTTCTTGTACTTTGGTCTAATCTTGACCATTGTGAGCTCCAACACCTCATCCCTCCCATGACTACATCTTGCACCCACACTGACCAAGCACAGCTCCTCAGTGGTGGACTGGCCCACTCACACTGGCCTGTGTCTCATCCCACCATGATACTGCACCAGCCCAAGACTGGGACCTCATCAGTTATTTCTTTATATCTGGAGATCTGATAACAACTGATTCGCATGCGTTTATAGAACATTTTCACTAACATTAATTCAATTTAAAATACTTTTCAAGATAGGCATCTCAATAGATAATGACTTATTGAGGTATGTGTACTGGTAATGTATAGCGAATTAGGGTTCGATAAAGCCACTTCATTAATAACTTGCTCATTACTTCTGATACGATTATTTTGTTGAAAATGAGGTGTTTTCTCAAAAGCAAACATAAAAGTAAGTAGATATGATGCCGAGAACTTTAAATAAAATTGTGATTTTATTGTTAGTGCTGTACATTACTCAATGGAATTGATTTTCTCAACTGTTTCTGCCATTTTTCTATGTCTTGAAACAACATGCAACAGTAATTATTTGATCCGTATCTTTAATGTTCTTTAATAAATTCAGGATTTAAAATTTGCAGCTTTATACTGACACAAGTGGAATCAATGAATTCTTAAGTTCTGCTGTGGAAGAAATCATAAAAAACAGGTGTTGGCAGTTGGGAATATAGTACCAAACACAGACCGGATGATTAATTTCACAACAGCGACCACAGAAAGAGGCCTAGAGAGAAGAGTTCGCTGAGACAGCTAGAAGAGCATAAGCATGAAACAAATTAAAACTATTTTAGAAATACTTGGTAAAACTAGATGTTTAAAACTACTTCGTATTTGCTGAACGTGCCAATCACGGGTTCAGGTTCCACCTATGTAGAATACACAGTCTTTATCATTTATTGACACAATTAGTCAGGCAGATTTGGACAGGAGTCTGAACTAGCATTCAGCAATACACAGATTCTGATTTTTATGTCCTATGAAAATGATGAATATTTACTGTGACTTTGGTTACTTGCAATTTTGGATCTGCCATTAGTCACTCTAGAATAGCCTTTAACACTGTCGGATGTTCAGAGAAGCTCTCACAAAAGCCATTCTACTGCTGCTTTTTTTTTATGTTTCTGTGTTGCAGCTGATCTGAAGCGTATGTACTGCATCTGCTTCCTCTCTGAGCCACTGGTTCTCCTCTCTGAACCACTTCAAATTTATATAGTTCCACAAAAAAAAACCCCAACCAAATCCCACCTAGTGATTTAACCAGAAAAAAAATCACTGATTTAAACAAAGAACCTCAAACACTTAATTACCTTTATATAACTGTTGGAACAAAAGAATTTTATTCCTGTTTATTCTAGCCTGTTATTAAACTCAGGTCTTATCCAGTGCCCAAAAAAAAAAAAAAAAAAAAAAATCAATGGAATGACTCAAGTGATGTTAGGATACACTGGACCAGATCTACGATTTGTTTAGAAATATTGTTTTGTTGTTACTCATTTTCCACATAAGAAGTATGTACACATATGTAAGTAGATTTTTAACCTTTTCTAAAAATTCATTAAAACCTACTAAAAGTGAACCAGTGGCCTAATTTACTCTTGAAGGTAGTTTACTACAAAGCTCTAGACCTAGACCTTCAAAGAAAATGTCTTATTTTTGAAGCTAATCTACTCTAACGAAATGAAAGCACTTGCACTCTTTCAGTGTTATTTAAGTCCTGTGTCTGAATACCAGTGTTTCAGTGTCTTTTCCACAACAACTTGGGAACATTTTCAATTCCTTATTAAATTAACTTCAAGAAGAAATTCTGGTCCATAACCAAAAATATCTGGCAAATTAAAGTACATCTGAAAGGCATTGGTTCATCCTTAAACCTTGAAAGAAATACTTAAGAATTCACTTAAAAGTGGAAAATGAAAAGAAACACTAATGTAGCTTGAAGAAGAACATGTAACTACCTTTTTTTTTACTACCATATAAAAATGTTGGCTGAATAAAAATATCTAGAAACAGCACCAAAGAAAACCCTGTATAATGTTATTACACAGATTTGTATAGATTATTAAAAACGTTTTAAGACAAAGAAATGCCTGCACAGCAAGTTCTGCAGAGAATATGTGCTGATTTTCTAAAGAATATGGTCAATGAATTTTATACATTTGGTGTTACTTTAAAGATGCAGATCCTCTCTTTATTAGAGATTTTAATGTAATTGTTCTCGTGACACAAGCATGTATTCTTATTTTTCCTTTGCTCTTTGGATCCACTGCAAAACAAGCACCATCCCCAAAGATGCTCAAGTAATGAAAAACACAGTAAAAACATCTGGCCAAAACCAATCCCTCAGCCCCTATAAGTTAGCTGACAGATGTGGCAATGTACTGCCTTTGTAGAAACACAGAATGGAGCTAAGACTGAGCCAGCCTGTGAGATATGCTGGAAGAAGTAGAGTTGGCCTAAAACATCAAAGATCAAGGAAGAGTAGTCACACTCTTGTGTAGAACACAACGTTCATCACAATTTCTCCTCAGGTCCAGCCATGTGTCATCAGCAGAAAATGCTTCAAATGGGGGAAAGCAAAGGGAATTGTTTACAGGCTTACACAAAAGTCTTCTAACTCAACGGGCCCAAAGAGAGCTACTCCTTTTCCTATCCAATATAGTATGTGCTGCCAAAGCAAAACGAGAGAAACAACATTCAGCTGGCTAGGTCGTAGGTTCAGAACAATAGATGAGGTGTTGGCTTCAGCTTGGGCAAGTCTAAGACTTCTGCTTCATCCATTTATAACACATTTTCAGCTGTTGCCATGACTACACTGACATCTCCCCATGCTGTGAAGTGCTACTAGTTTAAATACTGTATAAATGAACATAAATCTTTCATATGTCTCATGCAGGTATTGTTTCTGAAATGGAGCAGTATTCCTCCTCTCAGTTTTATTAGAGGAAGAAATATTATACACATCAGTCATATTGCTTTTCAAGAACATTTTTAACAGCCCAACCCAGCATAATGTTAATATTTTTTATGAAAAGCAGTATAGTAAAGCTCTCTGTATCTTGAGCACAGGAAAGGACAGCTTCAACAAATTTTCTGTCATGAAAAATTCAGGCGTGTTGGAAAACAAGACCTCCACGATAACTTACCTTCCATGTAGAAACTTAAGCTAGCTCAAGTAAAAGAATTTTTTTTAAATGTCAGAATATTCTCAGCAAACATTTTGCAGATATTTCCAATTAATAATTTTTTATATTTTAATTTTTAATTCCTTTTGGATAATATTCATAAACATTGAAAATTTTCATAGGATAACAACCCTCCCAACTGTCTCTAGCTGAGTTACAAAGCACAAACAGAATGCCAGGCTTTCTCCCAGGAAATTCTGCACTTGAGAATCAGTAAAAACCTTTACAAAGAGGGTACAGCTTCTATTAGCACGTACATGTAAAGCTCTAACAGTGACTCCATTCTTTTCAATTCTACATTCATAAAAATATGAGATAAACCTAGAAATAAATTAGATCTTCCTAGTTTTCTATTTGATTAAAGACACTGTAGAACAAATACATAAAGAGAGAAAAAGAAGAGTCAGCCCTTTAAAAATAATCAGTACTTTTCCACTGCAAAGGCCTATGAAGATGTTCAAGTAGGTATTACACTAAACTGGCACCCAGTTATCACTTCACGTCGGTGCTTTTGATACTGGTTAGTTGTTTTAACAGGATTGTCTTCTAGGGGATGGACCTGTACCGTTGCAGACAGAGCTGGTAATTTCTGTTCACATCGGTACAAACCCAGGATGAGTTTATATTAGGACTACCTAATAGCTCATAGGATTGGGAGTGCATGTACTGCACGAGGCACTGTTAACGTTGGAGACACTGTATTTCAACCACCCTAATAAATCCACATCCTTTAGTTCTTTTGCCCACAACAGAAACCAGCTTGTGGGAGCTCTCTATCCTGTGCCCTTCCTTCCATACAGAGACTATGGAGCTTCTACTAATGTCTCATAACATGTATGTAGATCTTCTATAACTTAGATACAGATATTCAAGAAAGAGACGATGCTGGAGAGCAGGGTGGTTTTGTTTGCAAACAAAAAGCAATCCTGTAATGAGCTATAAGGAAATGCATTAAATAAGATCAGACTCAGCTTTAATCACTCCCTGTATTTTCTTCATAGGAGACAGACAGATACATAGAGAGATTTAATTTTCTCATTTTTCTTTTAGGCTCACTTTTCGTGGCTGCTGCAGCATTTAGAGTTAATCAATTCCCTCCAGAGCAAAGGCAAGTACTATAAACAGCTGCATGGCTCAAGGGATGTTCAGCAAATGTGTTCAATCAACACTTGCTCCTTCTGGAATAAAGGGGATGTGCCTCTGCATCAGATTTAGCCCTTGTCTACTGTTTGAATAGTGTGGCAGTCTCTGCCTGTGCCATAGTATGATTTAGATAGAGGGAGGGAAAGGGCAGAGGGTTGTTCTAAAACTGTATTGCAATGCCCAGTTTTCATCTAATGAGGATTATCTAATTTAAATCTGAAAATCTGTGCCTACTGCAAACATACGAGTTACAAAAGAAAGCATGTGTGGGGCTGGAGCTGCTGGGAAGGCAGATTTAAATTTACTCTGCCAGGACTCTTTTTCTATATGAGTATGTTAATTATTATCACTGGAATAAAGATTTTATTAAACAAATGAATAAAATCTTGAATCACAATATTATCCTTTTTGCTGATGAAGTTAATTATAATTGAAAGAGCAAGCTTACAAGCATAGCCTTTGCTGGCACATGAGATGGAGGGCTGCTTTAAAAGGTGATAGCAATGGATAACCCATTTAGCCATAACATGCATTAAAGAAAGGATTCTTATGAAAGTCATCAATAAACAAGTATCAAATAGTAGCCCTGATTCCATAAACTCCCACAGAAACCAACAATTTCAGCCACGTTTAATACCTCATCGAAACTGGTAACATTACCCAAATTCTCATAAGTATCTCTCTCTCATTATTTTAGTGGATTATAGGTTAATTGTGAGAAGATTTGGAGCCGTCCTGACCTATCACTTTACACCCCTGAAATCCATTAAGGACAGATAAAACAGGGCCATTGTTGCACGCAGACACATAGGTTCCTTTCATCTCTAGAGCCAAGTTATATGACTCCAATTTCCCATTAATTAGATAATCTTCCAGAGGATTATTTGCTAATTATCCTCAGTAGGATTTCAGCATATGAAAAAATACTGAGAAAAAAAAACCACAAAGAGAGACTTCTCAAGAAAACTGGCGTGCTCTGTGGAGGGCAGTACAGGAATAACCCACAGATGTTTGGGGATCCTTCAACCACAACATTCCAGGTGTAACAACCTAGTTACGTTAACTGCTCCTGGGCAACAGAGTACCCAGGGTCTACTGTACTTCAAAATCAACACCAGGCAAGACTTCAAAATACGATTATTTTACTAAAGCATATTGAAGCAACTGCTTGAGAGATACAGAAACAGGCACAAAAAAATAAGTGCAATATCTAATAGCTGTGTGTCATTTACTAGCTATGGGAATTTCCCACTTTTTCATGCTGCTAACAGAGCTGAAGACAGACACAGGAGGGATTTTTGCACTTGTAATTACCAAGGACCAATTCTCAGATGAAGCAAGTTTTCCAAGCAGTCTCTTCACAAGCAGAAACACTTGCTTGGGTGGGAAATTTTCCTTTTAAACCCCTTAAAGAACCCTCCTACTAAGAATTTCCTATAATGTTTAATTCTGACAGCATATTCAACCAAGAAACACTTGCAACTTCCTTACTAATGAAATACTATCTGTGGCAGTCTTACTTTTAGCTACACGATGGTGCTTTTGAAACATGCATCCACATCTGCCAGACCTATAAGTGTATTAACATATGGTTTATTAACAATATACTAATGTGATGCAAACATGATTCATTCTAGCAGAACAGCTTCAGTCCTGGTATGTATTTTGAGAATCACTTCTCACACGGGAGTGCTAACGACACCAAGAAGCACACTTTACTATTTGCTTATGATCAAAACTATCTGTGACAGATTAATTTAAATTTTAGGATTCAGATGTATTAGGGCAGGGTTACAATTTTATCGCGATTTCCAGGACTTGGAGGACATGAGTTTCTCTACACTCTTGCTGCCTATATGCTTTTTGCAATACTACAGTAACAAAGGTGACTTAATATACTGGTTAAATGGGTTAAACAAGAAATATTGGACTGCTGCTTCCATTAGAGCCGAACATGTAGTAATAAACAAGCACTATCAGACAGTACGTGCTTGAAGAGAGCGTCTTTTTTTCAGCCTTGCAATGATAACTATCTGTGTTTTGCAGAGTTTCTTTCACAGTTCTTCACTTTCCTTCACAAAGTTAAACCACAGTTGTCTGATACTCTTGCGACCAGCTGACATAAATACTGTTTAGCTCTGGGTTTTGAGTCCACCAAATGTTATGGAGATTGCATCTAACACCAGTAAATAGCTCCCTAACTGCTACTCAGCTGACAAATTAGACATCTGTAACCAGAAAGGATGAGACAGGAAGAGAGAGCTGTCAGACTTATCCTAGCAGTAGCAGTTTTATTCCTTCACCTCCTCCCAGCTAGCCAAAACATGGCACGGAGTTTTGGCTGCTGCTGTCCTTGACTGTTCTGACTTGCTGCCGCCATATCCTCCTCCATTATTTCCCAGGCATAGCAACACCGGTTCTGTTCCAGGATCTCCTACACCCAAAACTCTCAATGATACCTCAGCCAACTATCCAGCAACCAGCAAAACGATGGATCAATGCTGGCAGCTGCAGACCACAGTCGTCTTCACTGCCGAGTCATGCATTTGCAGCACGTTTGACAGCAGCAGACACAGCCAAGTGTGTTTAAGTTCCAGCAGCCGTGGAAGCATCCTGCCAGAAACTCTAAGGCCTCAGAAATCCTAACAAAGACATCATCTAAGTTCAGTAGCCTTCAGGTATCTACCGGATGTGAACTCTGGTCACGGACACCAAGAGAGCTACTCAGAGAAAGTCAAGCATTGTTTATGCAGCTGTAGAACTTGGGAGCCTTGGGTATATAATAGAAATTTGAAAAAAAAAAAAAATCAAGAAATGTTGTGTACATGTCTACATATGAAAAAAAGCATCTACCTCCTTTGTGATTAAAAGCAAAGGTGAAAATCCTTACCTAGAATAGATTTGTAAATACTTCTTATGCTACATTTCTGGTGTAATGTGCAGATGTCTTGAGTTACCGTCGATTGAGAATACAATCTGTATTACTGTCCTGCAGCACTTGTGTATCGCATTACCCTGCGGAGGTAACAAGCATGTTCTTTAGTTTGACAGAGGAAAGTGAAAAATGTATGAACGGCTCACAACAAGAGCTGATGGTTTATCAGTAAAGAAGACTTTCTTAGAGCACTTTAGAAACATCTGGATTAAATGTGCAAATCACAGTGCTGCCTACGCTTCCTGGAGGGATTGCTTTTGTAAAGAAGGCACCTAAATTTTGAAGTTAAAATAATGAAATAATAGGTAACCCAGTCTTATATTCTTTTTAATTATCAAGGAAGTAATGACTGTCAAAATATGTTACTTTTCAAAGTCTTGTGTTTAAAATTATCTATCATTTTCAAACCCACCACTGAAGAGTCATGTATGTTACTCAGCACATCAATTCCTGTGATAACATGAAGCAATCTAAGGGATATTTTGTTATTGTTACAAGCTTCATGGCTATAAACATACTGTAAATAGGTTGTTCTCACTATACCCCATTGAAGGTTTCTGCATACACATACCCTTTGGTGCATGTGAAGAAGAGTAAGGAATTCAGTCTTCAAAAAAGGAAAAATAACCAACACCACATAAGTTTAGTGCACAACTGGTAGCCCAACTGCAAAAACTGGGAATTGCTCCTTCTTCAGTAACTGGTTTTATACGCATCTAACCACGCTGTCATGCATATGATCTGAAAGCGGGTCACTAACTCAACGTTACTCGTCCAACTCACCTAATACCTCCCAAGGAAGACAAATATATTTTGATCAGAAAAAGAAAAGATAAATTGTACAACCACATATGAAATTGTTACACTGTCTGTGGCATATAAATGAAAGGTCCATGAATAAATATGGTGGGTATTCTGCAGCTGTTACAGATGTTGTCAGCATACTGTCATATTCACGGAATTCCCAGAGCGAGCAAAGCAAACAGGGAAAGGGATGTTCAAAACAAAGCCATCTGGATAGTTCAATTAAGCAAAGCCACGTCCCACATTAATGAACGCACAACTAAGGGTTCAGCTACTCCTCTCCCTCTCAGTACAGCTAAGGTCGAGGAGAAAATACATCACTAATCTCCACATTACCATTAGGAAAATCATTTTTATTTCAAATTGTCCCATATATGCATTTGCTACCAAATTGGCTCCCCCCATACTCGTTCATTGACAGCACAAATGCGTGAAGTGATGCTTCAGAGTCACTTCTGGACAGCAAAGGACTGTGTGGAGTGTGTACCTATACATAATTATCACCTTTCTACTGGCTTCAAACTGCGACAAAATTCTGAGTTCCTTAGTTGTACCACACAAAGCCTTAACATTTCAAAAGCAGAAGTATCTGCATTTTTATTTTCTTTTCCCAGTTGTCTGCAATGCAATCTAAAAGGCCTTGTATGAGATCCAATATGCATATTAAGAAAAAAAAATCTGTTGATTTCTATTTTAAAAATAACTAGAATAAAACAACGGGTACAAAGTTTCATATGTACAATAAACAGCCCTGGAACAGACATGTTCATTTTCCCCAGCAAACTTTCTATTAGAAATGCAGACCTTGACGCACAAATATTAATGTCAATAACAAAATAATTTTGTATTTATATGTATTTATTAATATGTATTTATATCTATTTGAGGGCAAAATAGATGCACTTAATGACACCAGTCATGCCACTATAGTTTACCATAATAAAATATTTTAGAAATTATATAGTCACCTTCTAAGTAAGGTTTTTTGGAAAGACTTATTATAGTGTCCCCCACAAATAGTGGATGTTAGAAAACTGAATTATTGTATTGAGTCCTTTCCCAAAAACAAGACCTAAATCTGCAACATATGGTAAGAGGTTGCTTAAATCAAAGTTATGGACAGTCTAGAATTAAATTCTGCACTTACTTGATGTCAGTTCTGCTTATCCAAACAAAAAGAGCCACCATGTATGTTCAAACAGATCAGGTTTTATTTTACATATACAAAACTCCTACTGCTCTGGTACAGCAGTTTTGCTGCTGAAAATGCTTCTGCACACACCAAGCTCCTAGAAACTGACTTTTTTCAGCTATTATTGAGGAGTCACATGCAAACCTTTATACAATTAACAACTTGCAGTCTAAAGTTATCCTGAAGATGACACACTTTGGCTGAAAATAAGAACAGATTTCAACCATGAGTCAGTTTCGATTCAAGCTCCAGCACATGCACTGAGGCAGTCCCATTTACACCAAATGGTATCCAAAGTTAATAAAATTCAGATAAATAAATAATATAGATAATACTGCTGCTTATCTTGAAACTTCCATTTCTCCCTCTCCTTCCTTCCTCCTTTCCACCTTGTGATATACCAAGAATATTCTCCACTAAATCTCGGACTTATCAATGAAGCAGCAATAAAACCAACAATCAAACCTCTTATGAATAAGGTTCCCTTTCCTTCCCCCATTATACCTAATTCTCGTGATCACCATATGAATCTGATGATCTGCATTCTTCTTTTCTTGGTTTTTATACGCATGTCCTTTGGGATACACCAGACTGCTGAATTACAAGACTGACAACTGTCATAATAAAGAACTGTTCCTAAGATGAGCCCTAAGTAATTTTGATCTCTATTTTATAGTAAGCCAAAGCTCTCTGGGGTGCTTCAAAGTTCAGAATCTCCTATGTCTGATTTTCAGCTGCCAAAATTCTGAATTTGACAAGCAGTGGCTGTTGCATCTTATTCTACAGAATGGGGTGTTACACAGACATCAGCCTGCAAAACTCCTGAACCTGGGAGTAAAACTGCCTCCTGGTTCTCACAGCATTGACACTTAGTTTTTACCACTACATGGGCAATCCATTTATTTGCATTCTTTAGATAACCCTAGTCATGGACAGTACAGAGAAACACAATTTTAGTAAAACAGGTAACACGCACAGGAAGTTGCATTTAACACAACAGACACTTGCTATGCCTCTGCCAAAACAGAGCCTCTAAGGATTCCCAATATCAAAAATCTGAGTAAGAGGTGAGAAAAAATAAGCGACTTGGAACCATTAATCTTCAGTGAAGGACCTTTACTGGTCAAGGCTTATGGCAGCTGATGACAGCAGAAGGTACTGTACTACAAACTGAGGATGAAATCCTGGCTCCAAAGACCATGCCAAATTCCAACAGTACTTTTGAGCAATTCTTAGCCTTTCTGACTCAGTTTCTGAACTGTCAGTTGAGTGGGAGGTGTGAATTGAGGAAATGTTTTCATGAGTTTCCTCATTTAGCCATTTTTCCATAACATACATTGGCAGAGATCGGAGGAAAAAAAAAAAAAAAACACCACTCTGCAGACTGTTCACTATTTTCTGAGTGAATTACTCAGCTATTTAGCTATGCCAACGCTTACACCTCCCAGGGTTTCCAGAAATGCTGAAGGCTGCAATTCTTACTCTTTAACACAAAGAACCAAAGCCTAATTCTCTTTCTACAGTCATAGTTTTGCAGGTCACTCATCATACAGATATCCACGTGAAACCTGTTAAAGTTCAAGCTATTACTGAAAGGAAAAAAACTGCCAGGAGACTTGAATGCAAAGAAGAAAAACATATGCATACATACTACCAGTTATGGTCATAACTTCAATACTTACAGCTTGAACTTCAGAAAAACTTAAGCAGGCTCTCTTTGAAATGCTTACTTGAAAGGGGACGAACCTTCAGCATTTGTTGTCTGAACCAAATGTCAGATTTCAGGTCATCACTACAGGATCAGCTTGGAGACAAGGTAGATAGAAGCAAAGGACATAAAGGTGCTGGGTGAAGGCATATGGAATAGGTGCACAGGGATTCAATTTTGTTCAGCAAAAGCCTTTTAATGGGTGGGACATAAAGGTATGGAGGAACGCATTACTAAATCTAAACAGATTCATTTCCCTTCTGAGAGTACTGCATCTTCAGACACTGGAACCATTTCTTGGGCTATGCAGAACAAACAGGTGCTGAAGGAAAAGGTCAGACCTAAAGTTTTCAACAGTAGAACTCTCCAGGCTTTAACTACTTCACAGTTTCGGGATCCCAATTATTTTAAGCATTTGCAGAGGTGCTGTCAAGTTACAGGTGAAAGTGTAAAAAGTACACGTGAATGAAACACTCAGAAGAACTGTCTGCAAGGCATCTGCCCAAAACTGGCCATGATAAAGAATATGACATAAAGGGAAGAATGAAGAAACTTTTGAAACAAAGAAACGTATCTGTAGTAACAGTGAGGAAGCAGTGGTGAAAACAGCAGTCATCAAAACCAGGGCTGGCACTGCCAGATGTCCCTCCGCCAGCAAGACAACCTCTGCCTAGCAGCTACAGAACAGCCTGCTTGTCAGACCTTGTGAGGAACCAGCACTCAAAGCTGCGAGGCGACAGACGGGGTACAGCAGGTAGGGACTCTGCATGCCTGCCGTCTTGCAGGGAGCCCAGGGATGTGGATTAGCAGATTTGTGAAGTAAGAACACCCAGATGTCCACGACAGGAGGGGTGCGCGACAGGCCCAGCACGTGACTGGAGATGATGTGTTGCTAACCTTTTCTTTCTGTAATAAGGGGATGAGGGTGCACATATAACCTTGGGGGGATAAGGGTGAGTTCTAAAAGAGTATTTAGAAATTTGCTGTTGCATATAAGTAGTTTTAAGTGTCTAATATTGTTGTTTATCCATTGCATTGCTAATATTGATCCTTAATCTACAATTTACTGATTGCCAGTTAATTATATGTCATTAATAAAGCAAGAAACCACTTTGATCCTTGTTTGATTTAATCTATGTTAACTGAGTCATTTGTCCTGCAACCAGCATTCAAACCAAGTGCCACTGCAGGAAGAAACCCAAAAGTCACTACTGCCTGAATAATCACCTGGGTGTCCACATATAAAACATCCCTCTGTGGGCCACAACACCCATGGAGAGCTCCAGGGCAGACAGCATTTCCAGGCAGGACAGCAGCGCTGTCCAGATACACTGCAGCTCCCTACACACGTAATTCCAGGCAATCATTGCACTGCCGTACGCATGCAAACTATTTACAGGCTTTTGTATTTCTACATTCTAGCCATAGCCATTCTAGCAATGGTTGGGAGAGAGCCAGTACTCCACTAAACAAAAACTAACCTTTGTTGCAGTCACCATAGGGAAAAAACGCTTTTTAAGTACAACATACCACCAATAACCTTTGGGATCTCCTCAGTTTGAGACAATACTGCTTTGCATAGCAACAGTCATTACGTGCAGAGTCTGCAGAAGTGTATTTCAATGGATCTGTAAGCCTATTACAGCTGATTTTATTTAAAGGGTACAAGAATTAAATTAGCAGGGAGATACAACAACAAAAAAAAACAAAATAAAAGAGGAAAATAAAATCCAAATACATTTTTAATGTAATCTCTTGCAATGGGTCAAATTACTTATTTTTTCTACGTCTACCATTATGAGAGCAGTTTTTGGTTACACTGGTTTACTAATCCCCACAAAACCAAAGATAACAAACAGTAGAATACACAGCACTGGTTTCTCAAGGGACTCATATACGTGTGGATGCATGACTGGAACATGAATAATTCAGCACCTTCCTATCTGAAAATGGTTTTTACATAACTAAGGCTTAAACCCCTTAGATTCATTAAGAAAGATTAAAAGCAACAACTGCAAATTCTGGGATTTCTCCTTGTCATTAGACTAAATGGTTAGAATGTGAGTTTTATACAGGCAAGGGACAATGCTCTCCTGCCCATGTTCTGCATTTTCTGAATAAAGCATTCAATAGTTTTTCCTTAAAATTCATTTTAATAATATTGATCACTTAAATGTGTCACATTAAAAAACATACCATTTAAAATACCATTAGGGTAAATAGCTAAATAAAAACCTAAAAGGAAGCTCCTAATGAGTAACAGCATGAAGGCTGTCAACGAGACAATAAGATACCATTTTCTGTCATACCACTGAATGAATCTGAGCAAATGAGGTATATACTCCATGGTTCTCAGGGACTCACCTTGATGCAAAAGAAAATGCGTAGCAGAAGGGAGGAAAGGCAGTGGATACTACCACAGCCATCTTCTACTAGGAAAAGACATTCCGGTTCTCTGCTTTTTGGAGAAATCAGTAGATGGTGCACATTAGCAAGTCTAACAGTTAATTTTAGTTATGCCAGGGCATGCACAATTACCGCAAGGATGTTTAAATTGGGATGGGGAGGAAAGCAAGAGAGAGAAAATGCTCAGGTTGCCATTTTTGCAGTGTCCTAAGTCCAGTTAACTGCACTGCATCCAGTTCAAGCAGACACTGGCAAAGTCCTATAAAATTTTCTACTATATTCTGTCATTTGAATGTTAGTAACGGATGGGGTCCAATTATTAGTAAGCTTTAAACATTTTTTAAAAGCAGAAGATATGTTTATGCTTCCAAAGAGCAGCTTCTTCCAAGAAAAACAGTTAAAGCACCAAAACAGAAAAGAAATATCCCATAACCTTTTATAAGTGATCCCTCTAACATTAAATAAGGTTAAATGAGCCTCACTAAAATGATTCCACTGACGTGTTTATGTTTTGTATTTGTGGCTTTTGTGTTCCTCTGCTGAGCTCACTAATGACAACAGGGCAATTTGATATACGTGCATTAGTCACTACTATCCCATTAGCAAAAATACAAAGCCCAGCTATCAAAAAATGTCTGATGGTTGTGATCCTTAAACTGCATACTGACAATCTAAGGGTTGCTTATGCAAGTCCATCAGATTTTTAGGATTTTAATGCACTAGAAGAGCAAGTATTGAAAGGCTCTCAGGTTCCCCAGGCCAAACTGGCTGATATCAGACATTTCAGTCCATAGCCTAAGTTTTAATTTATAACTACTTCAGAAATGGTGCACACACTGATCAACAACTTATATATGTTCCTTTCTTCAAAGCAGAACATTATTCCACAAAAGACAAAAACTTTAGATATTGTCACTGACTAATTTCTGAGTTGTGCTGAAGAACCAGTGTTGTCCTAACAGACACTTGAGATTAAACCACAGTAAAACTCCTTAAAGAGAGACAAAATGAGTCCAACACCTCTTCCCGTGCATGTACAATGAGCCCTGCGTGAGGAAAAACATGTCAAAGAGTTGAAATGCATTTGTTCGTAGACCTAACTAAACCATGTGATCAACTCAACAGATCCACTGACTTTTTCCCAAGAAGCTTCAAACCTTCTCCTTTGTGGGTAAGGTGATCAGTTCAACTGCCGTGGCTTACACACAGCCACATAGCTGAGAGAAGAGCACTGTTTTAGTAAAAGTGAATAGTCAATGTCCACAGAGACAAAAGAAGCAGGAAACCACAGAATCGCTACAAGGTAGCTGAGCAGCAAGGAAGCACCACTTTCCATGCCGCTTGCTGTTTCACTGCTCTTTTCAGCACTTTCAGGCCAGTAACGACTAAGCCCACAGGCCAAGTATACCTTGCAGCCACCAGTAAGACTATACTGTATTCTGTTATAAACGATATTTCGAGAACTCTGAATAATTTATACCAAGTATCACTTGTACTTCCAAATGCTAAGACATCAGAAGGCACTATTCCAGGATAGGAAATAATCACTGCATAAGTTGGAAAGAACTGTTCCCCTTCAGCAAAATATTAGCTACCAAAAATATAAGTGAGATTTTCAAGCTCCTCCAAGAGTTTTCAACTTGAAAGATCAGAACCAGAAAAGCTCATGCTACAAACCAGAAAAGCTCATGCTTCATGTGGCAAAGCACAAAGTCCAACCATTCCCTTCAGGTACAAGTATTTAATTGGTATTAAAAGGAGATATATATATATATATAAAATGATGATAGAAAGTCAGTATTGGGGGAAAAAAAAAAAAAAAAACACATAAAAACCTTGGGGTAACCTAAAATTATTCAGTAAAAGCACTGCATCTGGGAGACAAACCAGACAGAATTCACTACAGAGGAAAACATCATATTGCAGTAAGGGAAATAGAGTCTTCTTGGATTATAGATTTTACACAGCAGCCAAGCAGTATCAAGATTATAAAACACTCTTCAACAGGAAGGGCTTTCAGCCTTTGCACATTAGATCCTCAAAGTCCAACATTTCTGCAGGAAAGACCATTGTACTTGGTATGGAATTCCACAGCAGGTTTTTGATTTAGCTCAAAAAAAACAATTACTCTCTAATGCAATGAGACATTTTAAAAAGCAGCATTTTTAAATGAAATTTTCCAGCAGAAAGTCCTATGCCAGACATTTGAACCACTGATGACAGCATGACAGAGTTAAGTTTCTCCATAATTCTCTCATGGAATTTCATGTCACTTTGGATATTTCCACACACTTTCTTTCTGTGGTCTTTCTTATTCTAGGTCCATGAACACCTTTGTGTTGATACATCCAATTTTAGGAATCAAAAAAAAAAAAAAAAATCACAGAGTACCCCCAAAGAAGTCTCTATTTCTACATAAGCTTTCCATTTCCAACACTGCCTTAACCAAACCATTTTACATGAATGGTTTGTTGTATAATTACCATTTAATTATCAGATGAAATAGATCAGACAACTCAAAAGCACTTCCTTTGATAGTCTTGCTGTTTTAATAGCAATGCATCTTAACCAGCTGACATGTGATGTGCGAAAGCGGATGGTGTAGAACTCTACAGTGGTAGCACCTTCAGGTTCTGACACAAACATAGCTTTAATCTATTCATTTATACAGCACACAGTTTGTTAAAATAGCTTGGTGTTTTGAGTTGGTATAAATTTAACTCATGGTGTAATTTTAAAATCACAATTTTCTCCAGTAGGTTGCTTCAAAGCAGAGCTGTAAATTGATAAGATTCATTCTGAACCCTTACACTAATAAAATAAATCTTTCATTGGAAATAATTTTGTTATTTTTTCCTGTTTTCAAAATCAATGCACATTTAGGACTACTACTCAGCAAACTCAGTTGTATTTATTATTGGAAGAACCCATGAGAACTGCTATCATTCTCTGCTTTCTTTCTGATAATTACAGTCATTACACATGGAAAATCAACATATGCCCAAATCAAAGTGAAGGGCAGATAGTGACTATTCATAAATATTTGTTGGTAATTCATTAAGATAATTCTCAGCTACACAACAAGCTTTTAATCTTTGATTCTAATGAAATGTGCTTCAAATAACATTGTGTTTCCCAAAGACATTGCTGCAAAAATATGCAGTAATAACTATTACAAATAGTTATTAAAGAATTTTTTTATCAATGTTCTCAGGCTTCCTCCTGAAATTCTGAATGCTTACTGAGCATTGACTCAGACGTCAAAACATCATAAACTTCAAAACCTGCAATTTCAAAAACTTCCTGTTAACACAGGGCACACCATGGCAAACACAATGTTAAAATTCTCTGTTGTGAAATGCTGACTTGCAAATTCCTAGCACATAAGGGGTTATGTTCTTGTTTTGCAAACAAGAAACTTGATAGAAGACCAGTATACTGGCCTAGGAGTCCTTATGAATTATTAAACATAAATATGATTTTGAAAATACTATAATCTTCCCTTAAAGTGAAGAAGGTATGGAAGAAAGTTGCAATATTTCTATAAAAACTCATCTTTACAGTTTAAGCAAAAAATCATGTAACGCAAAACTATCCACTGGGAGAGCATTCAAAGAGGTGATCTGAGATGCTAAGAGTCAAAATTAGGCCTCCAAAATCAGCATTCAAGTGATTCTTCTTCAATGTAACCTTTCCAGTGGCACAGAATAGTAAATATGATTCGATTCACAAGCGTTTAGTTGCTGGTGATAAATAATAAATCAAACCCATAAAATACTGCAGTGTAGCACAGATTCAGGATCTGAATCTGTAGTTTTGAGACATGGTCTAGACCACAGCAAAATGAGGTGCAAGAAGACCACGGAAACAAAGAGGACCTGGTTAAAATGCCCTTGAAACAATATGGCAAGGTTATCAATGTTAATCTTATTTAAAGCCTGGTAACAGCCTAAGCCCAGGTACCTGCCCCTGAAGTCAATAATGGCTGTTTACGTAACTCAGGCAGCAGACTTTCACCTAAGAATGATAAAAATGTAATAGAAAGTATAGCATTCTGTGATCAAAATGGTTTAAAATGGGCTCTTTAAGCACTGAAGAAAGCAAAGTTTGAGACACAAAGCAAATGGGCACTTGAAAAAAAAAAAGAGCACAAAAAGTCAGGGATAGGAGAAAAAAAAAGAAGTGAATGGAGGAAAAAGCCAATATGCAGTTCTTTTAAGTTCTATAACTTCTAAACCAGTATCTTAAATTATTAAGCATGTAATTTAATTCTAATGGAATTTTTATTCTGAAGGCTATTTCTTCAGTAGAGGAAGATTTTTCCTATTTTTTAGAACATTTATACCCACAGAAAATAAATATATAAATAAATAAATGCAAGAATAATGATCAGACAGGACAAATTATCCAGTGATTCGTATCCCAACAACCCACCATGTCCACCAGACGTGACTCTGAATTTGCATTCATTTTTCTTTAAGAATAAGCAGCACCACAACAGAAAACTGGAATTTGGACTGTATCTGTTTTCTCATTCTCTCCAGCTGGGAGACCAGAGCAGCAGCATGCTACTTGTTTGCTCCTCCACAAGTCGAAGCACAGGCTAACACAATGCCTGTCTTTCTTAGGACTGTCAATCTCTCACTCAACAAACAGCATGTAGGGTAACATTCTTTCCCAGCATAAGATTGCCTCTCCTTCTCCAACCTTTCATTTTCAATGTTAAACCTCAGTTACAAAACAATTGCTTTCTCAAGTCCTTCTGGGAAACCCAATTTAATTTTTTTAAGATGACAAGCTATTTAGTTGTCAAGGACTGAAAACCATTCAAACAAATGTCAGCTGCTTTGAAGTCCGCTACTGACAAGGCTAAACTAACTCCAGCTAAAAGGCAATTAACCATACGAATCACAACAGCAAAACAGACTTGTCTCATGAAATAGCAGAAATACCACATCATTACTTGTACAGTGAGCACAGAATAGAAGAGGTTGCTTAATATTCTTAATCTGCTAAATAAATCAACTGTCTTTCCATTAAAAAGAATGCTAAGAAACTTTTCTGACTTGAAAAAGTGTTTCATCTGATAGAAAAGAGCAGAAATGCATCAAGAATTCATGTCTCCAGGTTCTGTTGTTCCCATCTCTTAAAGGTAAATTCTGCCCTTCTCTAATCCAAGCAAACCAAGGGAGAATGAAAATAAATTGTCAATTAATTTTAGACTGGCAAACCTAACAGTTGTTCAAAGCAGCTACCCCTGCTATTTTTATGACTCTCCAAATTCAACATGCGCTATGTGCAGCATTATGAATCACTATGTTATCTTCTAAACCAGCTCAGATTGAATCATCGTTTCACAAACCAGAAAAGTAACATGATGTTCTGCATCCTTCACCAGTATCTGTGGAAGTGGGCATGGCTCTAGAGACAGATGCTACGTATGAGCTTTTAAGTGTGATTCAGGATCATAGCCTGCGTCAAATAAAATATTGAGTACTGCAGCCCTTGCCAACAAGAAGGTGAATGGAAAATTGAGAAGATTAACAGTTACTGATGACCAAACTTTGTCATCTTTCCATCTGTCAACCAGACAAAAGTTTGTCTCTCTACAGAGTCAGAAGGAAATCAGGCTTGCCACACCTCTTTATTGCCATTAGCCACTGAAAACAGCATCCCGCAGTATTTTTAGGCTTAGATTTTTGAATGGCCTATGTCAACGGGCTCGGGGAGCATAAAGCATGTCCAGCATACTTCTAAATACTGCCAATAAAGCTGTGTACTAGTAAATCCTATAACCAAAGCAATTTCCTTCATGTGACTGTTTAAACTCATGAAGATATTGTACTCTGGAGTAGCTATTTTCATATGGGAAATATAATAAATAATACTAATACAAAAATGCCTGTACCGTGTCAGATTTTCTACCACCACAAAACAGTAACTAAAGCTATTAACAAATACTGAAGACAAAGAGATCTCATTGTTTTTAATCAGAATAATATGATTAGTTTTAATTAAAAGAAGTTAAATTCCAGAATGGCATGCTTCTTACAGGATGGAGACACCTGTGAAAACACTAATCTCAACTGTCATTTTTCGGAAGAAGTGATAGGGAAAGTTGTGCACCACGCACTAAGGCATACAGGGCAAAACAGACCACCTGCTTAATTGCCAGCACCACCGCCGCTCCCCAGAACAAGCAGTCCTCAGAGATGTCATCTGAACCATAACTGCAGCCCAGGTTGTGCGAGCCTCCTCTTACAGCATTTTACACGCACTGACCCACCACGTTACGCTATTCTAAAGGCAGTTTGCCTGACTGGGTGTAGCGGTGGGGGCAGGAGCAAAGATCAAGTAGGCTCTACTGCACTGGAGCCAGCTCCCTCAGCCTGTGACCTGAAGCCCTTTTCTTACCAGGCAGTGCCAATGAGGTTAGTAAGTCACCCTTCTCGGGTCAGAAATAAACCATTATTTCCATCTACTACTGGAAAAAGGCAACAGAGAGTATAAAACTTGGCCTAGAAAGCAAAGTATGCCAATGTACAACACAGAACTGAAACATGATGCTTCTTCCTGTAGGTAAGAAAGTCAGTCTTACCATGGATGAAAAAGGGTCTGGTTTTCTTATTCTATATATAAAAAAAAAATTAAGACTGAACAGCTACATTTTCAAAGTGGTTACTGCTTCTTCTCTGGTTCTCAGTGAAGACCATTAAATATCAAAGATTACCAGCCTTTCAAAACAGACCTAAAATTGCACTTAGAAAATCCCAGGACCAAAAATCAAAGGGTGTTTTTCTCACCCTTTTCTCATCAGCCCCCACTGCCTCACAGGCAGCGTTCCACTCTGTGTCACTAGCACTTCCATGAAAAAATAATATAAACTTAATTTTTAGACACTCCATAAAACCACAGCCCATTATAAACCACAGGAATGCTCTCCAATTTCAGAGTCCGAATTTGGGGGCTTTATCAGTTTTTTAAAACCGAGGCTTCCAAACACTATAACACAATAGAACGCTCCTATACTAACGTACAATGCTTCTTTGCTCTAACCTTTTGTTCTTCCAGAGAGCAAGCAAAAAAGCAATGTTTTTCTAAGTAGCCATTTGATTTCTCCTGAAATAAGAACGGGAACAGATGAGGCAGAGACATAAAGCACTGTTAAATATAATCATGGGACACGAAGGGTTAGGTTTTATTCTTCCACTTCCACCACTGACTCTGAACACAGCAAGATTAACAAATCATTCATGAACAGAAAATTGTATTCAAGTTATAGATTTCATCACAGCAACCAAAGACAGAAAACATTCCCAAAAGGCCTTACGAGCCAAGTGGAATTTTTTTAATGGGGAAAAACAAATACTCCTCGGAATTCTTAATACTGGTGGCAAATTACATTCTGGACCTATTGAAGAAAGAGGAAAAATCCTACAAAAGCTTCACTAGGGCCAGGGTTATCATCCCCACCTCAAATTTAACAATGTCACCTGCGGGTGACATGGAAGCATGAAGTTTTCATCCCACCCCACCCAACCTCAGTAGGAGAACTCAAAGTGATCTAAACAGAACTATTAGAATTCTGAATGCTTTGTTCAATCTCTTTAGTAGATGAAGCTAAAAGGAGGAAGTTCAACAAAACCACATGCAACTGTATTAAAACCTCCTTTAAGGCCCTAGGTACCTTCTGTATTTCTGTGATGTCTGTAACTATTCTAGCACTGTCTTTTTTACCTAAAACTGGTGGAATTCTATACTAAACCAAAACTTAGAAAAAGATATTCTTTCTTGAAAATCTCAAAGCCTAAGACTTACTAAAGCTTATTTTCTCAATGAAAACAAAACCGACAATCACATCAGTCATCTGAAGTTCTAATTTCTGTTTAATTTCTAATTCTTCATCTTAAATTAGAATAATTAGAACCGAGTGCAGCCTTCAAAATTCAAGTGCAATGTGGTGACAGAAAAATTAAGTAACCTACCAGCACCAGAACTAGAAAGTGAATTGAGATTTTTCTAGAGCCTATCACTTGTCTAAGCTAAAACAATTACATTAAAAAAAAAAATCTGGCCTTTACAAGGTAGCAAGTGAAAGCACAGGCAGTAAATGAATACACTCTGTCTCCTGCTAACTCCATTGTAGGGACAGTATCTACGGGCAACAGGACAGAGGAGACATTTGAGGACAGTTTACTGGTAACTTCTTAAATCACAGTAGCAAGATTTACAGCGCTTTATTGGTTCAGTGAAAATTCCACCTCTAAAGCACGAGCAAGAGCACACTGGAAGTACCTTCATAACAGGAATATCTTTCTGTGAAGTAGACTGATTCTCAGGTTCTTCAATCTGCTGTTTCCAAACAGCTGCAGGGCTGAGGGCATAGCTCTTGGTTTACCCTGCACGCTTATGGTTTCATTCGATTTTGTAGCACCTATGTAACAGTGGATTGGAAAACCAATGAGCTTTGTTATATATTTTTATTCTTCACAGTTTGTGCACTTTTTTGCAAAGTCTAATCTTCCCAGCTATTGATCTCACCCTATGTCAAAGGATTTCTATTGACTTCATTGAAAATAATGAATACCAAGTATCTCCCAAACAGAACCCCTTTATTGGCATCTGCTGCTGACCCAGGATGTCTTGTGGATGTGGATGACTTCCCACATCTTAGTTTTTCCAGTATCACAAGACACATACCGTAGCACACAAATGCAAAAATCGATTCTGATTAAAGTTATGCAAGTGAAATCAAGGCAGATACATTACTGTGAGTAGGAGAGCTACAAATCAGCATTAACGGGATACATTTTATTAATTTCCCTTCATCTTACCTAACCTCCTAGTGAAACCATTTCATACACATACAAAAAGTTATAATATAGAAAACAGCCTGTAAATGTTTAGGTCAAAAAGGTGTGTTCCTGCACCATTCAGGAACTAATACTTTTTGCAGTTCCATCTCACCACAGATGTGAAGCCCAGGCCACCAGGAAAGGAAAAGCACACCATTTGCATTCATTCCAAACAGGACCCCAGAGACGGACATTCAAACCAAGACCAAATCTGCTGTTTTTCAGAATAAAACTGCTGTGTAACTGCCTGTAAAGCACAGGCAGTAATATCACTTCTTAAGCTACAGTTAACTGTGAAATGCATCACTTGGATGATAGTTACATAGATTCATTACAAGCAAAGGTCAGGTCCCCATGTGTCCTCTACTTTTATTGAATAATCTACTTACACTTGCAGAAGAAATTCAGGGGCAGGGGGAGACATAGCTGAACACCACAAGGATCAGCACATGCAATTCTTTACCTTCAAAAGTGTATTTTCTACTAAGATTTCTGAGTGTTTCAAAACCTGACAGTCTGGGTCACTCTCCTTATGACTTAAATCAGATTGGTATCACTATTTGCCATGAGCAACCTTGCTGTGCCAAGAGGCAAGGGAATTGACCGTAGTGCTCAAGAGTGCAAGCCTGTTTTTATAACTCTTGTCTCGTATCTGCCCCAACTCTCTTGAGAGCTTATTTCATCTGAAATGGAGAACAGATTTTTAGAAACACTGCATTCACACAATGTAATTCCTTATTACATAGTACTTGGCAAGACACCACATAATTTGTGCGCCTGCTTTAAATCACAGTAGCTGCATGCTTATGTTTATACATTCACATTAGATTTCTACACCAAGTCAATAGTCCTGCAGCTTCTTTGCAGCCCAGTTGCTCCATTTGTTTTCTCACGTGCCTGCTATTCTGCAGGACGGGATGACTGAGTATCATCTCCTTGTTTGTAAAATGATGTGCTGCAAAGTTTGGTGGGTTTTACCCTCAAAGGACCACTTAAAAGTCTGTTTTCATATGTGCTTAGCATTGACATCACTGTATTCCATCCCTCCCTTCCAGCTGGAAGCATGTCAGCTTTCTTGAATTATATGAAAGTCATGGAAATCCACAGGTCCACCTACATTTAAAAGAAAGACTGATTGTGCTCACCTCTATACAATATCACAGTAAAAGCAAGAATACCCCAGGGGAAAGCAAAATCAAAAACCTCCCATCTTTAAAAGCACTCAACTCTCCTCCCATGTGATGATTAGGCAAGCCTTTGGCTTTTCCTCATTCCAGGGACACTGAGCACTGCCAGTGATCATGACAACAGTGAAGACACTGGGACTGAAAAGCAGCTCTGTAAACAAAGTCTCTTTGAAAGACTTGACAACCACAACTTGCGACACAAAAGACACCAAAATCTTTCTAGGACTGACCTGTAGACCCAGCAGATTCACCAGATTCATTGTTAGCACATAAACTTCTACGCCCAAGAACTCCTCTGTATGTCTTCCCTAATATCCATTCACATTCTCAGATGCTGACTATGCCATACGAGGCTGCAATAGCTGTAGAGATTGGGCAAGACAACCATTCCTTGGTAGCTCTTTCACAGACAATCTGCCTGAAGTTCCTCTCCACACCAGGCATTAAAATGACAGGTATAATAGGCTCAGAAAAGAACGTATCATCATGGAAATGTGTACCTTGTACACTCAGTAAGCGCACTTGATCATGAACAATGGAAGTCATCAGTAATAAGCACTATCTGCCTTAACTTTTAAACAAACTTAACACAGCATTTGCAGTGCATTTTTTGTTTTATTTTAAATCAGTACCATATTTATCAAACCCTTTCTCCTGTACTACAGAATTTTGCACATTATTTTGGCTTGTTTTTTGTAAGAGCAAAATTTAGCAAGGTTTTTTTCTGCTCAGCAAACTGCATTGCAGCAGGAAGTCTATGCAGAAAATGCACACAGTACATAGCAAGAGCAACAAATCACCAACTCCACTAAACACCGTGCCTAACAGTCACTGCAAAAGAGCATTTATTTCACAGTAAACTCTAAGCATACTCAGAGAAGATAAAAAGTGAAACTCGATATGCAGAAAGTTGTTTATTATGATTCTAGGACAACATGATAGACTTGTTTTCTCCATTCTAAAATAGGTGAACACAAATTTTCATCCACCCAAGAAAACCATTAGGGTCACCATTCTGTTGACAGCATCAAGGTACATATGGGTAGTCTTCCTCGGTCTTCATAAACACTTAGTTTTTCGCTGCAAGGATTAGGTGATCATCCTCCAGCACCGTAGCAATCTCCAAGGACATCATGCTTTAGCTATTCTGACCCGCTAGACTACCATTTCACTTTCCTGTGTCATGCCCTGACAAATACTCACAGCTCAGTTACAAATTATCAGCAGATTCTTACGAAGTAGTGAATGCATTAACCAATCTGTCTATATATTCTGTGAAAGATGTAACTTATCTTTAAAAGGCCACACCTGAGCCAGCCAAACCCCAAATGCCTGTTAATTCCTGACCAAAAAAAAAAAAAAAAGGTGAAAAGAATAAAGGAGAAAACATTTGGTAACCTCATGGAATCCAACCGCACTTTTGACGCAGCTTTAAAATCTTACTTTTGAACTGTGAAGTGCTGAGTTTTGTTACAAAAACCTCCTATTTTCAAAACCTCAGGCTCAGTTTTTCCCAAAAAAGAAGTAGAAGTACGTGCAGCAAACCTAGCACAGTCCTGCAAAAAATAACATCAGTCGTGCTAACATGAAAAGTTACACTGAACATTGGGTCAAACATACAGCTTAAAAACCAGGTTCTTTCATGAAAGTCAAAGCCTCACTAACGTGTTCCTGACAAGTGTCAATAGTTAAAACCATCTTACTTGCTGCTCAGAGACTTTAAAACTTTTATAAACTGCCAACCTCCATAAGGATCTCTTCCTTGATCTCAAAAACTTCATGCCCTTAGAATTCAAGGCAGATTATTTCCCGGTGCTCCTGTCTTCTAGTATTTCCCAATAGTACTCATTTGAGAGCAGTTTTAAGTCACAAAAAGTTCTTTCCCACATCTAGCTGACCAGTGAAAATGGTTATTCAAAGAAACAGAAGAAATACAAGTTTCCCAGCACTGAAAGACAGATGTTAATAGCATTTACCTTTCTCTGCCATCTACCAAAGGGAAAAAAAAAAGGAAGGCCAATATCACACACAACTCACAATCCTGTCCCCTTACTTTAGAAGTCTACCAGCACCTATACTCTGTTCCAGTTCAGCAGCAAGTGGGCTAATGGCATTACCAAAATACAAACAAGAATTACACTATGTTCCCCAAAACCCACCAACTCACCACTCAACTGTAAAATTACTACAGGAAGACACATACCTCCGAACACATTCAATCACAAGAATTACAGCATTAAAAATTCAGTGACTTCAAAATAGTTTTCACAACAGTTTTATGTTTCACAACGTAAACCACAACAGATAGAAACTATCCCACAAATCAGGAGGTCTAGTATGAGAGAAAGCAGCCTGCAATAGCTGTCTAAGAACTGACCGTACAAAATTCAGAGTATATTATCACTGCGTGTTGTCACTATGGAAGACTTAGGATACACACAAACGTATCAACTACCACATAGCAAAACATTCCAATTTTTTTTGGCAGGAAATTCACTTTTTCATGTATCAAAACGTGACATGTGCAGATGGAGAACAAGCTTACAGCAATTAAACCATTTTCCCAAGACTACCAAGAAAGCTTGGGCTATGCCCAGGACTAGAATGGTTCCTGGAGCTAATTCCTGGCCCGGTCTCTGAACCAAGCAGGCTCTGAGTTAGCATTAATTCACCTTTTTCCCCTCAGCATTTAAAAATGCTTGTGAAAGTTCAAACAGGCTGCCTTAAGCAAATATTATCTCACAAAATGAGAGACAAAACAAGAGTTACTACAAAAAAACCAAGACAATGCTAAAAGGAGATACAAATCTGAAAACATCTCATTTGTTTTAAGTTCATCCCATCATTTGCCGTAAGCTTTAGGGACAGATAGATATTTATCTGTCTCAAATTGAAATAAACCTATGGAAGCCAACAAATCTATGTACTCCATCTGAAGTTCTGCCCTTATATATTACTTTAAGTGCATTTAGGAGATCCCAAGCCTAAAGATTCCACAAGCCATTAAACATTACTCACAACATTAGCCCTGAAATCCAAGTCTTGTTTTCATCCAGCAGATGCTTCTCAGCAGGGAAATGTACACAGGATAACCCAATGAGTATCTCTTACTGGCAGAGTAGCAGGAGATCTCCCTTCACACAGAGTTTCCTTGAGTGTTCACCAGGATTCAAAATAACAACATTGGGTCATTTTGCTGCCCATATCTCAATATAATTATTTTTTTAAACACATGCACAAGCAGTAACTATGGGTTTCCCACAATCAGAAGTCACATGGTAAAAGGCACATTAACTATGAATTTTACCTCCTTAACTAACAATCTGTACAAATTAATTTGCTGACCTGTATTTTCATGGCTAGAAATAATTGTTAAACAATCTCTCCTCTTCTTGTTACAGCTAATTACACACAGAAATATCAAGTCATGATAAATAAAAAGCAGACACATTTTATTATTGATTTCTAAGATGAGCAAACGAACTGGCTCTTTTGGGTACTATTAGTTCCACACAGTTAGACATTATAGCCTGATCCATGTTAGCCGTGGCAGCAAGTTGGAGAAGAGTGATGTCTATCAAGTCGAGAGGTAGACAATAACCCTCCAGGCATACACACAGCCCTCATTCTCTCTCTTACGAAACAATAAGCTAAGATTGATGTCTTTCATCTGCCTTTCTGTATACCCAGCAGCACGCACTTACACACACACAAATTGATCAATATAAAACCATGCCAGTACAGGCTTTCACTTTCACTTGTGCTCTTCAGCAGTTTACCCAAAACTCCTGAGCCATGTAGTTAGGAAGTGATCTGGCACCACTTCAATCACCAGCTTCCATGGTGTTAGCCAGGTCCACTGGCTAGCATGCTGGTTACTTGGCTCTGCCCTGTGTTTTCCACAGAACTGTTACATTGAGGATTAACTCAATTCACAGTAAATACAAATTTAACTGTTCCAAACATCCGAATCTTTTATTAAATATCTGAAGCCATCTGTTGCTTTAAAAGAACATTCTTATCATGGAAGGATCACAAATCATTCCTTTGATCAAGGTAAGTTACGTGTTTTCCACAAACACTATTTCTAGGGAACCCCTTTGTAATCTGAACTTCAGCATTTCCAGTGTACCTTACCCTGTCTATCAGTTGTCTGTCAGGCCTACCAGAACGGGAATCATGTCCCCCAGCTACACATCCTAGCTGACACTGCAGTTGCATTTCCATTCTATTAAATCTCCCACTGAACTGTAATAAATCTCTCCTCTAAAAACAGATTTTTCTTTTCAGAGCCTGGGGAAATACTGTCATTCTTTGGTCATTGAAATTTTTCATTAAAAAATGTGATCTGAGGACAATGCACTTAGAGGTATATTTTCTTCATTTTGATATATTGAAAAGATACATTATACTTAACAGTTCCCTGATGCATAATCTTTAATAGCAGAAGATAAACAGTCTTCACATCTGATGAGAAATCTTCATTTAGGATTCAGCTGAGGATCCTGTTCTGCAGTAGATCTTACTCATGTTCTCAGCATTGCACCTAGTGTGAAAACGGCCCAGAGATCTCTCCAGAAAGTCACAGTTCATGGTGCAAGTACCACTTATCTTGCAGCAGTTCTAAGAAGGCAGATGCCTCTTGTCTAACTATTTTTACTGTATTTGTCAGACTATTCCCCTTCCTCTGCAGTTTTTCCGTCTAGCAGACATACCAGCTGTTTCTGGCATTTGACTACTTCTATTTCTTTGACTAGGCACTGACTAATCTACTTCTTCTAACTCAGAACGAAGCTTCTCTGTCCCTTCTTCTGCTCATCCAGAGAAAAAAAACCAATAGTAATGGGTCATACACAAGAGTCAGAAGATATATTTAGGAGCTTTTTATCGTTTTTTCAGAAAAGGCTGAATTGCAAATGAAGATTAGTGTATATTAAAAGTTATCTTCCCTTCCCCAATCACCAGGCTTTGTTTTCAGTCTTTACCAAAGACTTACAATAATCCTTAATGGAGCAAAACTAATTTGACCAGGCTGTACTACCCTTCTGATACGATATATCAGTTTTCCAATCCTTCAACCTGAAAGACTTAGACTGACTGAGACTACAGCTGCTTGACAGGAGCTCAAAATCTATGAATGCAAAATAGAGATTATAACAACCGTAGATCCTTACCATCCAAATACCATCTTCCCAACAAAGAAAAAAAACCCACCACCAAACAACACAACTCCACAGTATTTTTACCTATTTCTATTTTAGACTAGTATTTGTGTTATATTTCCAGTAAGGTGCGATAACGGATTGATGAAACCACACACACATATATCATTTTACAATGTGCCAGAAATGCACACCACTACAGTGGACAAGCACAGCTGCTTATCTGAGCATAATGGGGCTGTAGGACACTTTATCACCTACAATCAGAAATAATAATTCTGTCAAATGAAATAGTTGGATTTTTCACAAGATCAATATGCCTTTTCTCAAAAAGTGTCCCAGCATGTAACAGACAGGAGTATCTAAGGACATGAGCTTTATGTCCTTGCTGGTGGTATTTTCAGAAACAGAAGTGTCCTTTCGTTAACACCAGGCTGTTAACCTCAGAAGTGGCAGTACCACATATTCAAACATCACTACCCTCCGTCATGATACATTTTCTCCACTACCACTCTGTATATACCCACCGTCTCTCAGACGCTGCCATTTCTCATCTGGCACTACCATTGCTTCACTAGAGCTGGCAACAGGGAAGGACATGTGTCAGCCAACCAACAGCATGTTCTGCTGCTACACGGTGGTATAGATCTGCTGGCAGCTATACTGCATTGTAAAGAAGCAGTTATTATTTAAGTGATTATTTTATGGTTATTAAGTCCTGCAGTGCAGGCGTACCAAAACAAGATGAGTCGTCTGCAACTAAACTTCTGTACTGAAAAAAGTCTAACAAGCTTCAATTTTCAGCGAAAGGAACTCAAACACTTACTCAAAAGTCACGGAGACTAAGTGCCAAGAAGTAAACACCAAGCACTACCAACCTCCTGAGTAAAGTAAAAGTTATAAATGCTATTAAAAAATTTAAATCAGGTACTAGTTTACATTTTGTTGTATCCTAAGTTAAAACACATGAATATTTTAAAATAGCGGCAGAAGAAAAGAAAACCTAAGGAAAAGAAAGTTGTGTTCTGATTTTCATCACCTACAAGTTTGTTTTAATTCAGTAGTGCTTTACAACCTCAGAAACTTCAAACAATAAAGTGATACTGTACAATGAATATTAAACACTCATTTTCTTCCACTATCTCAATTTTCATCTACAGGTACAAAGAACTACAAGTTCATCTTTGTCAATAAGCAAAGAAGTGCATTTTTAAATTGGGAGAGCAGACAAAATATCTCAGGATCTATAAAAACCAAATTCTACTGGTGTATCAGGAACTCATAAAGAAATCTGCTAACACATTCGTGCCCCTGCACAAGAGATAAGCCTGCAACAGCTGAGGCACTGCTTCACGGAACCGATACTACAGCGATTGATTGAAAATACCTTCAACTTTTAAGACAGCAATGATGTTCCTTCAAGGGACAGACGTACAACTGCCTACCTATGTGATATACCAAATGCAGCAAAAGCAGCAATTGCAACTTGTACTAGAGGATCATTCACATTCAATTTTACACAGAAAATTCAAACAGTTTTTTATGGACAACAGTTAATACCAATCACATGCAATGAACCTAAAATTCCTTCCTTTTCTACTTTTGTCTGCTTTTAGCCAAGATACACATTTTTCATCCACAGCAGAGCAGAGATGGCTGTAGGGCACATCATTCCCGCACCACATAGTTATCACCAAGTGGGGTGCCTAAAACCCTCCTCATTAGGTGTTCCATTCTTCTTTTCCCATATGCAAAATTCACCTTCTACCTATGTTTGTCTCCAACGGCACAGCAAAATTCTCTCAGGGATATGAGTAGGATCCTTGACACCAGCCCAATTACTTAACAATGCCTAGTTATTTACCTTACTTAATGCATATTGTATCTTGGTACTGAACTGTATTCTCATAGTTGAAACCTCTGAATCATCAAACACAAAGTTGCCTTTACTGGAGTCCTAGCAGAGATCTGATGGCAAAACTGAATTCCAAATTTCGAGCATCTGAATTTATATGGTATAAATTACGTAATATAATATAAATGTTAATTCATTTAAAGAACATTACTGTTCTGACTGGTCTAGATACTGCAGAGTCTATTTTTCAGACTTCTGCACAAAAAAGCCTCACAGTCTCAGAAAGGAAAAATCAAATAACAAAAGAATTGTGATTATGACTTTTACACTAAATAACCTAGACTTAACATACCTGCATGTTCCTCATTCTTTATGAAATGATGTTAGAGTACTGGTTTTCCCTCCTGTTTTAATCTCAAAATCCTTTAGGATGACCTTCTCTCATGAGAACGGAATCAGTACTTAGCACAAGGAATGTTTAAATGGCAACTTTCTAACGCAATTAGAAAATATAACAGGTTTGTCTGTTTTAGGGCTAGCATTTAAACACAAACTCAGGTGTTTTAATAAACTTGCATCACAGCAACAATTTTTTAAACTGTTTACTGTTCAAACACATAGACAGAGATCATCATATAGCCTGTTCTAGATTTCACGGATTTCTATCATCCTTTTGCCTGCCAACTAAGGAAAAGATTTCATTTCATGATGTGTGAAGCATTGCAGATTTTAGACCCATACTTCTGTTCAACAGCTATCAGTCTTGAACTTGACATCCATATGCTATTTTCTCCTCCCAAGAAAGTCACTTAGAGTTTTGTACGCCTAAAAAAAAAGACAGCCCTTTACTGGCCTTTCATTTCATTTTCAGTGAATGAAATTCACATTTTGCTGTTAGTAAGTACAGACGGACCTATGCAAAAGCTTTTGCCAGTGCTGCACGAGCAATGGATTTTTTTGTCCGTTAGATGTTAGGTATAACGTGGTTAGGACCAAACTCTGTTTTTCACGATAGGGATGCAGCTATAACGAGGCCAATAAGGTTGCACAAGTGTCACCAATATCAGAACTCTCTCTTGGGAATTTAAGCTCCATATTTCATCAACACTTCTATGAGACTACAGCCCTGAAGCATCTGTCTTTTTGTAACTGATATAATTAAATGACCTGAGAAATACACAAAATGAGGGATCTGCATTCTATCATACAGCAGTTCTGTTCCGTATTTAGCCTTTAGTTGGTTTTAAGGGTCTGCATGGTATTGTGACTTGAAATGTAACTTTCTGAATAAATATAATGTGCTCTACTGAAAAAAAAAAACCCTCTCAGGTTTTTAGGAGTGAGAAATGCAATTCTTTGTATCATTAGCTTTATCGCATTTATAGCATCCTTTAAAACACAAAGACCAAGGCTTTTCATGTAGTCAGTGATCCTGGAAAATTCTGCTTAGGTACCCAAGTGAGAGACTCTAAAACTGGTCTGACTTCTGAATGCCCATCATTTGTCTGAAATTCAGTGACCTTTAAAGAATGTGGAATTGGATAGCCAAACTAAAGAGCCTCAGAACCTTGAACCTTCACCTATCTTCTTTATTAACAGCAGTACTATTCACCACTGTCCCCGGGGTATACTAAGAATTGTGCAAACATAAAGGAAAGCCTGCATATATTTGATTTTTCAAGCAAAGAATAGGAACAGGTCGCTGGGAAAGTGATGCATTCATCAGTGAATTAATAAAGTTGCTCCCCAGCTCAGTTGTCCAAGTAGTACGTCTGAGATAAGGAGTGACAGATAACATCAATACGACTACATCCGAGTATCCAGAGGATAACACCTTCAATTGCTCGCTGTTTGCCCATGTAACTTCATTTGCAATGCACCAGAGTAGCATAACAGGGGAGGAAAATCGCCAGTCATGTCCTACAGCTAACCAAAATGAGATTTTATGGCTCAATTTAATCATTCCAATGAAGAAAGTAGACCCGGATCCATTCTTTGTAAGGTTTGTTGGCATTTTAGTCTGTCTGTTAGGAAGTCTGAACTGGGATGAAGCTTTAATCTGAAAGCAGCCTCTACTCTGAAATTTCTAGGCCTACAGACCGTGCATTTCAAACAAAATGCCTCTCTAATCCCAGCCTGTGGAAGCTCATTGTAATAAACCATTTTTTCAGTAATTCATTCTGAAACACAAATGATTTTGTATACAAAATGAGAATTGTCAGTTTCTTTGCATTTACTTGTACTATCTTATCCATGGACCAATAGCTAATCTTATAAAATACTCAGAACTGTATCTACCAAGTTTCCATCTGAGATACTATACTGATTAATAGAAAATAGAATCATTTAGATTGGAAAAGACCTTTAAGATCAAGTCCAACCATTAACCTAAGTTAATGGTTGCACAGCCAAGTTCACCACTAAACCATGTCCCTCAGCACCACGTATACACATCTTTTAAATCCCTCCAGGGATGGGAACTCAACCACTTCCCTGGACAGCCACTTCCCTGGCAGTTCCAATGTTTTACAGCCTTTTCAGTGAAGGTATTTTTCCTGATGCCCAATCTAAATTGCCCCTGGTGGAACTTGAGGCCGTTTCCTCTCATCCTTTCACTTCTTACTTGAAGGAAGAGACCAATCCCCACCTCACTACAACCTCCTTCCAGGCAGCTGTAGAGAGTGAGAAGGTCTCCCCTCATCCTCCTTTTCTCCAGCTCCCTCAGCCACACCTCGTAAGACCTCTAGACCCTTCACCAGCTTTGTTTGCCTTCTTTGGAAATACTCCAGCACCTCAATGTCCTTCTCAGAGCGAGTGAAATTCACCTTCTCAAAATAACAGTGCATATTTACTACACTGGACTGAACACTTCCCAGTTATTTCTATAAATAACTTGAAGTTGTGCTCAAGTTATTTCTATAAAACTAAAGCCTTAAATGTCTGTGGTGATCTAAAAGGAGTGATGTCTAAAGCAATCATTAGAACAGAACCTGCCTGCTATTTCCTCAGCATTTTGCGAACAGCCCAGGATCAATTCTTCCCGTGATGCATCAGCAAGCAGAGCCTGTTCAGGAGTGTTCTGACCACGCTGGGACAGGCTGTCGGCAAGTTGCATCTCGATGGCTGCCTCATGAAAGACCTTTACAAAGCTTACATTTATAAAGGCATACATTCTAAATCTTTACTCAATCTGTGACTACAAAGAGAGCTTTTAGTGCAGAATTTGGTCTATACATTGTTTTGATATATCGATATAAGTAGTCCATTCACTGTGAAACAATTTTAGCTAATCAAATCAGGAAGATGAATGAACAGGCTACTTTTCTGTGAATCACAAGTCTACACTGGACAAGAAATACCAGACAGAATGAGAGTTTGTTTTCTGCTTTGACAATATAATCAGGGATTAGATGCTTGAGCAGAAATTAAACTACAACAGCAGAAGCTCTATTTGTATATTTTTCAGAATTATGTTTTAGTGACATAAATGTCAAGAAACTAAAAATAATGCGTTTCAAAATACCAACGTTCTGTTCCACCATTAACAATCCCTCATCCTCTATTAGGATTCTGGAACTAGGCTCACTACGAGCCCACAACACTGCAGCTACAGAAAGAAATTGCAGTTGTTATTAGGAAATGATTTAGACTGCAGCCTTATACTACACATATATAGATGTTCATACTATGTTATCATTCTTTTCTTATATTATAGTAAACCAGAAACAATTATATTAAAATTACTATTCCAGTACTTACTTGAGGTGCTGAGGAATGAATTAATGTTCATTTTAGTAATTTTTATCATGCCCAGTCTCAGTTTATGACTATATACTCACAAAAATGTAAATCCACTCTTGATGAGAATTCTGCAAGCATGCATACTTCAGGCAGCATCAAAATGAAAAGTGAAATAAACTCATTCCTTGGGCATTGCCATTGCTCAGTATCTGATCATAAAAATACGGCACAAACCTACAAATATCAGAAAATGCATAACTGATTCTAAGAGAGTCTAACTTTCAGCCACTAAAGACAATACCATAGGGTTCCAGTGACCTCAAGGATCTTACAAATTTAAGTCTATAATGATTTTATTGAAGCCCTATGCAGAGAGCATGGTGGAAATCAACACCTTCAACAGCACTCAAAGCAATGAGACCACAATGATTACCATGCAGTGCAGGAGCTGTGTTTAGAGAGAGCAGCTGAAACTTCCAAATAGTTCTTTACAAGTACAGCATTTTTGTAGTAAAATTAAGTATTCTAAGTACCTGACAGGAAGAGATCTACTATTTCAGCTACAGGAAAAAGTTTATTTTATGGTCTTTGTAAGTCCTACTTCTCAGTATTAGTGAATGAAGGTGACTATTTCATTTTCTTTTAAGCAGCCGCTCTGCTCCCTATCCAACCTAGCCTAGTTCAGCTTTCCAAACCTAGAGACCAAACACATTTTCATACACACGTCAGCATTTCATCTTCTGTGTTCTGGTATTTCAGGCCATAAAACAGCCCCTCCCAGACAGAACACATACCATAGCATGTATGTGCTACATACACCTGTTACGTAGCAGATATGACATGTATATAGGTCTACCATAATTTGAGTTTATACACCTTTCTGACACACTACACACAAGTTCTTTTTAACAATAAGGCTATCACATGGAGTTCAGATCAATGGATTTCATGGCTCATGTGCCATAGATGATTACCTAATAAGGAATCTACTTTATGTATTCAGATCAACGTAAGATTTACCAATCTCTTTCAAAATTACCAAGCGAAAGAAGATCAGAGTTCAGTTGGGAAAGAAAACATCTCATACTAGGTAAACCATTCCAACTTACTCTAGTAATGGAAAAAGAGAGTTGGAAACAACTGGACTAGTCTCGTAAGGAAGGATGGTGATCAAGCTGCCGCACCAAAGGGAGAGGACAGACCATAAAAAAGGTCTAGTCACCAATGCAGGACTGGAAAATGAGACTCCTGAATCACTTCCCCACCCTCAACACAGACCATGCACAGACATAGCACTCGCCTGAATATTTTTCTTACCTTCCATGTCCTCCATTTCTTCAACTACAGTTATCAAGTAATGTCAGTTCCCTGGCCTAGTGTCTTTATTATATCATGTGCTGCAGCTCCCTAAGACACATTTGCAAAAAAGTATTTTGAAGCCTCTAAGAGGATAAAACAAAAATTTGTAGGAAGAATTTATAGGGGAATCTGAAAGAGTAACGAGAATACAGTCAGTGTAGCCTGACAATTAGCACAGCGGGTCCCCATTTTTCACTGAAATGGAACATCAGGGCTGTATTGCTAACACTTCACCATTATAGACAAGAGGTAAAGCGGAAACAGGACGCTTTAAATAGCAGGTGTTTGCAAAGAACTGGCAGTGTCAGACACCCCAGTGTGACAACTAGTCATTTATATCAAACAGGCAGCAAACTCTGGTCACTTGGCACATCTCCCAACTCATGGATTGGCTAGAGAAACCTGCTAAAAGGAGAGCACAAAGGAAGAGAGCAGCCAGTGTGAGACAATAAACAGAATTGCTGAAATTCCACATGGGAGCAAAGTGATTCTAGAAGAATCACTGTATTTTCCCCAAAGATTAAAAATACTAAGAATAACAAAAGCCCTGGCAATGTTTTTGTGGCATGTAAGTTAACTGTCACCTTCCACCAGATTCCATACAGAATTATTATGTTTGTGTGTGCTGATTCCTCTTCTATTCTTCACCAATTTAGCCTCTTCAAACCACCAGTAAAGATACACTCCAAAAACATGTAATTGTCTACTACTAACAGCTGATTTCAGTAGTTCAATGCCTATCCACTCATCCACACCAGTTGAGTGCGCAGGCACAGTACATCCAGACAGGGCCTACCTTCTCTGCTGCGTTGTTTTTTGGTTTTCTTTTTTTGTTCGGTAGGGTTTCTTAACACTACTAGAGTGCCATAAATAAGGAAAACTGAAAACAGAAGCTTTCAGATAGCCTAACGACTCCTACAAAATGTTTAAAAAGATTCTTTTAGAAGAAATGGAGTGATTTAGTTGACCATATTACACTTACATCTTGCAACGATGACAAATGAAAACAACAAAATTAGGCCATTTCTCAATATTCCATAAAATTACATTGTTAAGGGGTAACAAGGTTATTTTGTAACACAGTATTTACTTTTACATTGCTTCAGTAGCAAAGACAGACTACTGTATTTTCATGAAGCAGAACAAAATGGAAACTCAACTGCCCAGCTTTCTGGTTAACATTCAAATTCTTTAGAGTGTTAGATTCTGCTTTTAAGTGTTCCTTCTCCTTTCTCTTCTTTTTTAATCAAGGTATTGTACCTGTGCTTCTCTATAAATCACTCCAAGTAGTGTATGTTGAGTTTTCAGAGACCATTTGTTCAGATGCTAATAATCCCTCCTGAGAGCTGACACCAACTTTCAGCAGCAGGTCGTATGCTGCAGATTAGAATAATAAAACACATGCTGCTGCAGCTTCAAAAAGAAAGGAGAAAAATAACGCAAGTCTGTCTTTGTCAAGCTGAAGAACAATGCTTTGAGACATGTTAAATATCTTGTCTTCTAGGCAGAGTTTTCCTTTTGTTTATATACACACTGAAATCCAGACGCTTCTGTTTTTTCCTTCTTTTCAACAGAGAAAGTGCCACGGCAAAGGTTTTGTTCCAGATTCCACATTTCTTTTTGTTCTTACAGCAATTCAGTTCTACTTAATTAACCAAGATAGAAATTTTACAGATTTGCACTGAACTAAAATATATCTTTATTTACACAGTGTAGCATTTTTTCCTGTTTTGAAATAAAATAAATACATGTATGTTTTTCTATATAAGAGTGGTTTGGGTGAGTTTTTTTTCAAATTCTTTTTGTAAAGGTGAACAAGACAAATGTCTCAAAACTTAAACAAAAGCTCTAGTTTAAAAGAAACTGGTATTTCTCTTCCAGATTAGCATTGTGTTAGGATATCTGTCAGTGTAATACAGACGAATTATATATTTCTCCCTTACAATTCACTATTCTTTATTGTAGCATTCCCACTACAAATCCCAGGTGGATTAAGACTTGTCATATTTGACCTCTTTGGTTAAAGGCAATCCACTGCATAATGAATTTTACACTATTCTGTGAAATGAACAGTTCCACATGCATAAATGCTATCAGGAATCAACATCTCCTGTTTCTTTCTCTGACCTTCAACAACCCTATCCTCTGCAGCAAAAAACCAACAGTTTTACTAATTTATAAGCACCATGCAGACATAGGCAGTCTAGAGAAAAAACTCTTTTGCAGTTGCGAAGAAAAAAAAAATTAAAAAACTTCCACAGAAAGACATTCTGAGAGCCCAAAAGAAAAAAAAAAAAAAAGAAGAGAGGTGTGAAGATTTAAAATAATCCCAATACTCACTGAAAGCAGCCACTGCAAGAGCCAGTGTGACAATAATGGAGACCCAGGAAACCCACAATGCCTTCTTTCTGTAGCTTTGAGCTTCATGAGGTTTTAGCCTTGTACTGCTTTCTAGTAAACCTGATAAGCAATAAGCAAAGAGGGTATGAACAATACATTGCTCCTTTTAAAAACACAGCTGTGTTAGTTCAGACCTAGATCACATATTTACATTCTGCGTTACATATAGAATCAAAACAGAATCACATCCTGCTCCTCATTATTAAGGCTAAGCGAACGAAACCACCAGAAACGTAGAAGAGCACACATGAGTTGTTTGGATTGCACATGGAAAGACCCACACATCAGTCACTTAAAAAGAGCACTGCAATTGGAGGGCACTTACGGATATTCACATCACTTCCGTTTTCACCTGTACATCTGCACTGGAAAGGGCTCAGTCCTGTGCTCACTCAGATCAAAACTCATTTCAGAAATTCAGGATCCTGAACGTAATTAACATAGGAGAAAAACCTGTGCTCACCAGCCCCTGCAAAATAACCTACCCATGCAAAGGAATCTACTGCACATATTGAGCATCAAAGCAGAAGCATACTTTAGAATCAAGGCTATCACAGGTGAGAAAACCTCTTTAAGCTGAATGTCCACGCGAGGTAAGAATACATCCCATCTAGAGCTAACTGAAGAGCCAATTCTGTCCTTATTGCAATCAGCACAGAAGTCTGTTGAACAGAAGGGAATGGGATCCCTTTCTTTTTTGATGCTTTCAATTTGTAGAAGTCTTTCATCCATTCAAATCACAGAGAAGAATCCATGTGAAAATAAAGAAAAAAATAACATTCTTCGGTTCTCATTCTCTCAGTCTGAGTCTTAGGTTACTTTTAAAATGCATTTGGAATTTAACACATTTGCCTTCTGTATATCCCATCCAGATTCTTTTCTGCCTAATACACTCCTCTAATTTGAAACATTCTTTTTCAGCCACAAGTTCCAGCTCAGACCTGCTTAACTGGAGAGAACACCTGATGGCTTTTAACTTTCTTAATGAATTACTCCAGAAAATGTGGGTGGTTCTCCCAGCTGATGATCACTTTTCAGAGGGACTTGCCTGCACTGAATACATTGAACTGGGACACTGCTTGAACAGCACAACCCTTCAGTCGCTAGTCTAATGCCTTAGACAAAGGGTTGGGAACAGGGGCTCTGGCAGACTCTGCAGCAGATTAAAACCTTCCCCAGTTTCCTCCCTGATGGCTGTTGCCACTTCCACAGCAAAAGCACCTGGCCTGGTTACCAGTATACTCCTGAATCCACACCATGTTCAACCAAGTTTATTAACGTTAACAGATACTAATTTCAACGGACTGTAATATACTGGCTGAACACTGCAATGGCTCTGGAATCAATTCAGCAGTGAATCAGACATCTCTGCCTCAGGGGCAGCAGTGTGTCAGCAGAGGGGCAGGCATCCAGGGGCAGTAATGATTTGAACCACCAGATTTTTTTCTGCCACTTGAAGTCTGGCAAAATTACTGGTCCTAATCCTAGCATAATTGGTGGGATTCATGCTGTCTTGGAAAAATTCTTCATGCTTTTTACACTTCAATAAAGCAGAGGGTTTCTTTATGGTAGTTCAGAAAGCCACTGGGAGAATTTCATGCTTGCTACTGTGTTTTTACAAAATTTAAGATATTACCTCACTTTCGTGCTACATACTCCCTTCTTTATGAATGGGAGTACAAATAAGCATTTGTAAGCTTGCATGCAGGAGAATTACTAGGAGAATATTGCAAGCTTGCATGCAAGAGAATTACCAGGAGAACATGGAAATTATGCCTGTTTCTTATTATGTGCATTCTTTGTTTAATACATGAAAACTACCAGATGACAAGTCGGAAAGGTTTGAATCTCTTACTGATAGTACTGACAGCTATTTCTCACATAGTCCGCTTTCATCTGTGTGACGAAATATTTTCCTTTTTTCCCTGTATAATGATGCACAGTTTAATTGCTGTCCAATATGACATAATTTAACAATATATCTTGAAATATAGGAGAGACTTCTACTAATAGAACCATAGAGAAAACACATCTTCTCACATTTTGTGTGTTCACCCCTCCCACCCCTTCCCAAACCAAGGATTTATAATTACGGCCCAAATCTTGTTGGAATATAAAGCAAAGTAGCTTTTCTTATCCAATTTCGATTCTCAATTATTTCAAACCTCAAATAAACACGGATCAAAAGGACAGACACCCTCACCTGTTTCTTTCTTTAAAGCCAACGTATAATTCATGGCTACAGCTCGCTGTCACCTGGGAAGTCCAATACGCACAGTTGATACTCACAAATCAAACAGTATCCTAATTAAATTGAGAAATTAACACTAAGCCCCACAGTTGGTGCAGCACTGCTGATTACTATTCACATGTCAAGCACGTGTCCAGCATGACAGAGACCGCAATCCTCATAAAACTGAACCACTTCTGCCGTGTGTGTGTGCGTGTGTCTTTCTCTCTCTCTCTCTCAAAATGGCTGGCATATTCTAGCTGCCAGAGATGTGCTCCCTTCCTTCCTAAAATAATTCAAATAAATTTTCTGTATTTACAGTTTTCATCCCTGAGAAAGATTATTATTCTTAGAGCGTCCTAGGGGATGGCACACAAAAATACAAACTCATTCACATGACTACCAAGCCCATAGAGTGAAAATTATTTAGAAGCAAAAACAGCTCATTAATTTACACACAACACTACAATTCACAAAGTAAACCTCCATATTTTTTTCACTGACCATAAGACAGTAAGTTTTAAGCATCCACAGAAGGCTGAAAGATAATCTTTCGGTATGACCTGCACTGCTAGAAAATTAAAAAGCTTGTATCTACTAATAAAATTCCTCCGCCCTGAAATTAACATACTGAGTAATTTTATTGCCATTAAATTACTTAATACATAGATATCCTAAAGGTAAAGAAAAGATGATGAGCTGGTTAAATCCACTGGATTTTTACTTTATCTTTCAGTTCCTTCACATAATAACAGATCTTCCCATGAAAAAATCAGGAGGAGAAAAAAAAACCTGCCTAACAGTTGCAGAACACAAGCTTGGCATATTTGTGAAGTGATTCTAGGATATTCTTTACCATATGCTGACTTGCCAGAAGTACTTTTCTATTTGGCTAAGGGATAATTTTAAAATGTCAAGTTAGAATTTGTGGAAGAGATAAGGCTAATAGAAAAATTGTAACAAAGATGTTAATTTAAGGGCCCTATCCACAAAATTATCGCTGATTTTGAATCTGGCTCTTAAAGAGCAAATATCTTGTTCCAAAATTTAGGGTTAGTTTTTATTTTTAGCAAACACGGAAGTATCACCTCTATAACTAGATCTGCTATGATTCATTGGAAAGGATCATAAGAAAAAGTACAACCTAAAAGGACAGACTGTAACAATTTCAACAGGGACAACGTGCAAAAAGCATACCAGATTTTCCTCTACAGTGACTGGGAATTATCCTGGTAGATGGAATCGATGACTATAGGAAAGGCTAAAAGAAAGCTACTGCAAGGGCCATAGAAAGAGCATGAAGGCAGAGGAGGAAATATAACGAACAGCTTTAGTCTCATCTCCCTCCTAGAAAGAGATAAGGTTAGGGACAACAGACACTCCCTCTTTTTGGAATTACCCTTAATACCAAAAGGGCCAGCTTTCATCTTTAGCTCTGTCATACGAGGCACAAATTAAAAATTTCTGTAATCAATCTTCCATGGTTCCATTAGCAATATTCCTGATTCCCATTATTTAAAACAGAACTGAAGCCTCAAATTGCCCTCAGTCACAATATCTGTCCTCTGCCGCTGGCAATGATGGAAAGGATACCCCCGGAAAAAGGGGTGTCCCCAGCCCTGACATGACTGAAACCTGTCAGGGAAGATGGTGACTGCTCTTCCCCCTTACTTCTCTACTTTATGTCTAGAACTTGTAAGCAGGCAAAGGCAATTGGAAAGCTGGGGAAAGAATGGGAGAACAGGGCTTACATATAGGACGGGATGAAGACTGAAAACACAAAAGGGACTCCGGAAAGCTGAAAGGAAAAAGAGGAAGGAGGAAAAGGCAACAGAGAAGCTATAGAAAGCCTATATGCGAAATAAAAAATGGAGACAAAATATGTGGAGGAGAAGCCTGGAGGCACTGTGGAGGACAGGGCAATGGGGAGGGTTAAAATGGCAGCTGCCTTTACGGGCAGCAGGTCAGCGAGTGCCTCACACACCCTTAACAGATGTCCGAAAGAGGGGTGAAAGAGTAACAGTTTGGAAGCACGCAGCTTTCCATCCCCGGTGGGATATTTAGGCAAATAAAAAAATACGAGCGCTGTGGAAGTGCATTATACGGGTAAGGGAAGGGCGACAAGGAGTAAGGTAAGCGCCCTGACCTCGCCACCCAGCCCGGGCTGCGGGGCACTACCACGGAAACGCCCCG
>NW_010431102.1:12008-17750 GCF_000710305.1 Buceros rhinoceros silvestris | reverse complement strand
TTAAATAATATTAATATAAAATGTTTTTTAACTGTGCCAAGTATGTAGATTATACTTAGGAATTGAATTTATCAGTGTAAACCAGGTATTATAATAATCAAACACCGTACAGTAAAACCATTAGCAAATCTAGCAGAAAGATTTTTAACATGACATGATCTAACTTTTCATTTACAAGTAGTTTCCTGTCTTCTGTTGCTATGGCAATTAACTAGACACGCAAAGCATATAACTTGTAACTAGTTCATAGTTCTGTGCAAAAATCCAGCTGCTATTTGCATACTGGACATTGTCTAACTGCAGTTAATTGCATCGCTGATAACTAATAATGACTGACAGTGTTGCAGACTGCCAGACTCCTTTAAGCTACTTTCAAATGGTCTCATCTTATTTGAAAAAACAGCCTCTAAAATGCCATTTGACACTGCAGCTGGCCTTGAGTTATCTACAGCAGGCTATGCGATTTATAAATCACATGTGGAATGTGATTAAAAAACCAATGAAAACACAAAAGGTCAAATTTGGTTTGGATGTCCTTAGCTTTGGAGGCATAGTGAGCTACTGACCTCTAGTTGAGAAAAACAAGATAGCTATTAGTTTTGGTCTTTTCTCTAAAATATATTTTCTTCCTACTTGCCAGTAATGTAATTTAGTTTGCTTCTGGAAGACAACAGGAAAAGCTTTCATATTTTCCAGGCAACTCATTCAAACTACTTAAAATGAATGAAAAAGGCTTCATTTTTTAAAGACATGCTTTTTTTCTGCCAGTGCCTTCTCATCTGCATTTACTGAAGTTCAGGACAGATGTGAACTCAAATGACTGGCCGTTAAAATAGCAGAAGCCAAATAGGAGCTGCAGAAGCTACTGTTCTTGGAAGTGGTTTTCTATTTGAAATAGTGCAAAGAAGAAAACTGAACACCATATTCCCTTCTGTTTGAAAGAATTTGTGTTTTGCAGATTGATCAAAGACACAGACTGCACATAGTGCAGTTGTGAATACATGATATTAATATTCTTTTCCTTTGTAAAATAATTTAAACAAATTATGAAGAGGCAGAAGTGAATAGCTTCTTCAGGAGTTTACTGAGATCCGTTGATATACTAGGACCCATTTTGTAAACTGCTGAACAGTGAGATGCTCAACGCCAGACAGGATTAAGCTCTCAGGTCTCACTTCAAGGCATTGTAAAGTCACAATATTCATCCGCAAATCACTATTACCATCCTACCAATATCTCCATAATTTCTGTGTCTAAGACATTCTTTTTTATCTTTGCTTTTCCACGATGTAAAATGACAGATTTTGTTAGGAATTTAAAAATAGCTATTTTTCTTTCATCTTGTCTTCCTTTCCCTGGAAGTTTTTGGAACCATCTTTTTCCTAAATTATTGGATGATTATACAAGGATCACAGGATGAGTATGGCATGAGTAAATTGCCTGCAGAGGAAATAAATCTGTATATTCTATACTTCATAGAAGAAATCAAGATATTCAGTTAATAAATAGAATGGATGAGGGTAAACAATGAATAATTTATGCTTGCTGCTATTGACAGTTGCCAGTATCTATCTTCTGTCTCCCTTCTGTATCTCCAGGGGACAGAGGAAACATTTCTTGAGTTTCACTTTTCTGTGAAAACATGGTTTCTTCTATGGTGTTCTTGCATTTTGAGCCAAATCTTCTGTCTTAACTTAAGCTAAGGAAATTGTTGTGGACCCTGTTCAAAGATACTACTATTGGATAGGATCAATGATGCTATTTCTCTTTTGCTCCCCATGGATGAGGCACATTGATGTTTCTTTGGCTGTTTCTGTATTTTTTTATATTTGTTCCACTGCACACAGGCTAGAGTGTGGCTCGTATTGCTGGCGCTACACACACCCAGTGAGCAAATCCCATCAGAGCACGCTGCATCAACACACACCTAGCTGGAGTGGAGATGAAGGTGTCAAACTGGAAGGTTTTACTGGGTGATGCTCTGGCTAAATTTGATATTTGTATTCTCAGAAATGAAATGGATGATGGAAATAGTTTTACTTGTTGAAAGCATAGATGTGGCCAAGCTTTTCCCACTTTGAAAGGTGGGATCAAAATCCAGAGTGACCTTGGCAAATTAGAGAAATGCACGGAAGATCAATGGTGCAATTTAATACTGATGAATAGTAAGCCAAACCTTAGGAAGTCATGACCAACATCAGAGGTACAATACGGAGAATAATGGAGCAGGCAGTTCTGTGCTAGATATTGCAATACTACAAGTCTGGGAAACCACGCTTCAGGAAAAGCTGGCCCAAGCACAATGCAAAAGAGTGATCAGAGTCTGAGAAAACATAGCCTTTGAGGAAAGACTGAAAGAACCAGGATTATTTTTTTCCCCATAAGAAACTGAGAAGAAATGGGTTAACATACTTCAGTCAAAACAGTATGAAAAGATGAAAATAAGTGTTCTGTCCTCTGGGGACAAGGTGAGTGTATTGTAGGGAGGGGGATAAACAAACTTCCTACTATTACGGATATTTAAACATTGGGAGAGATTGCCTGTATTGTAGAATTTTTATCACTGGCTGTTTCTATGAACAATAATCTGAATAATAATCTGATGGAGAATGGTGCAGGAAATGAACATTCTATGAGGTGAAGGACAGGTGGATGAATTAAGCCTTCGTTCTACCAATGAACTGTTTGCACCTTCTCCTAGGGAGGCAGGAAAGGACTTGGGGTTGTTGAATCCCATTTTCCGCTGAGACCTCAAAGGACACGGCAGGAGAGGAGCACAGTCTTTTTATAGGTCAAGAGGTACATGTCTATGTGCTGTCCTGAGATCCCCTCCAGTCCTACCTCCCAAAAAGTTTTGCCGAGTTCCCTGACCAATAGCTGCATTTCTAGAATATCAGACTCGGTCATCAGACTTTTGTCTTTTCCAGACTTTTGTCATACAGATAAAATTAAAAACAGTAAAGATATTTTGGATTGTTTGCATATGAAAGACTGAAGTCCAGACTTATTGAGTGATCTTGTTTATTTTGTACAAATTTAAATTCAGAAGTTAGAACTTCTGATTTCCAGCTAAGTGTATTTGATCATATTCTGCTTTTAATTGCTCTTGATTTGTTCAAGAATCATAATAATATGCATCTATTTTATTCTTAGGGTTGATAATTAATACAGGATGTGAGATGTTTTAGTAAGACAATGATTAAGAGTTTTCCACTTGTTCCTAATGGAATATGCATATAGCAATTAACAATCCAGGTGATGATGAAAGCAAAAAGAACTTAATTGCCTTGGCAAATGTTATAAACAAGTGTAGACTGGAACACTGCTGTTAAGTGAGTGTGTTTTCTTTTAGATTTGCTTGTGACTGTTGCTGTGTTTCTCACTGGAGACCTGAATGCATGTTCTTGTTTTCAGAAAAATGAATGCAACAGTTCGCTAATAGAAGTTTGGCTTGGAGAAGACATTTCTTTCACAGTTGATCTTTTGCTTCTGTTTATAAATGCCAGAGATTTAAAAGGGGATGTATACAAAGTACTGAAGTGACTATCTGTCATTTATACTGAATGCATTCACGGTACATCTATAAAAGGTGAGTTGTTTTTTTCCAATTTTTATCTGACAGCCAATTACACTAGACACATCCATAATCACTGGTGTCAGGACCTTCTCAGTTGGATGGCTAAAACAACTGGTTTTGTTTTCCCTATCTAAAGTCCTTTAGAATTTGATGGGCAAAATTCTCAATGCAGGATAGAACCACAAAGAACTGCCAGTTGGCTATTAAGAGTGGGATGTTACAGTGTCATCTTTGGATAATAGTCTTACAAACGGAACATCTCTATGCAGACACATGCATACAGTTATGTACATAGTTAATCCAGTAATTTAGGACACCTTCCCCTAATAACTGGGTGCACATTTGACCAACGATTTAAAATCAGTGAAATTTAAGAGATGCAGTTGTCTAACTCCTCATCAATGGCTCTACCTGTACTCATTCAACACGTAACAAAAGCTTTCCCATTGTTTAAAAAAAATAAATTTAATTGACCTGTGTGAAAGGCATTAATTTTTTACTGAAGAATTTTTGTTTATTTTAAGAAAAATAAGTACAAGTAGGAACATTTATTTCCCCGAACAGAGACAATAAAACCAACAGACTTGCGACATGCATTATCAGACATATTGGCCATCTGCTATTTTTATTAATGTATCTTTTATTTCAATCAGACATAATCCCATGAAGATATTTAATAAATAATTGACATTTTGGCAACTTTCTTAATGTTTCCCTTAAGCAATGTATATGCTGCAATATCTTTCTTAACAGATGATTTTATGAATTCAGGTATATTGCCGTATTAAAGTGTTATACAGTTTAATGAAAAGGTGTAATGAATAATATCCTAAACAACAAAAGTTAAATGCTTTAAGTGAATCAACGAGCAAACCAATACCTTCTTTATGCATTTCATTAAACCTTGCAAAGGAATTTGTGAAACTTTTAATGTTTTGTATTCATTTAATAGTGTAATAAAAAATAATCTTTCTACTGAGTATTTGAAACCCTAGTGATTAATTTCCAGAAAAAAAAAAAATCCAAAATGGCTAGGTAATGAGGTACATTAAAGATGTATTTTAGAGAAAATTACAGAAAATAGTGTACAATTATCAAAATATGCACTGGGACACTGTTTTGAATATCCAAATACACCCCTATTTGTATACCTTTTCCTCTAGAGTTAAAGGAAGAAGTAATTCCAATAAATGGAGAATGGTAAAGTTTTATGTCCCATATTTAAAACCATTAAATCAGTTGCATTACACTTATAGGTATGATATTACTGCACTGTGAATGTCATTGTGTTATATGACTCTTTTATTCACCTTGACTTTTATCTGGGATCCTATGCATGCGGAACCCTATAAAGTAGGCAGCACAGAGTAACCTACAGGCTTCTAGCAGTGAAATTAGTACAGATGTAATAGTCCGCAAATGCAACCGAAATACCAATTTAATTTTGCTTTACCTTATCTTTCTTTTGTTTTTCATCTTGGTATATGATCCAGTGTTCTCCATCATTACTGTAAGCAAGCTTGTAGGACCCCACAAATTGGACATGTCCAAAATCTTTAGCTCCTTGGGTGATTATGCCAGTGATTTTTGTAGGGACAAGTAGGTCAACCTAAACAAAACAAAAGAGAAAAACAAAACACAGGAGAATGTAGTTAGAACAGTTTCTGTTTGCAGTCTGACTTTGCACCACACCAAAGCCAAATGACACAGGATGTCATACGTTATTTGCAGACAGTTCTTAGACATAAGCAGGGAAACCGAGGGTTGTTAAGAAGCCCCTTAGCGCGTGGTGAGAGAGGACCCAGTCCAAGAGGTCCCTTTGCACTGCTTTGCAACTGTGCTCACCACAGGCTGACACCACAGACAGTGACTTTCTTTCTCCAAGCTCCAAGTCAATTTAGTTTGTTACTTACAGTTTATATCACCTAATGGCACAGGACGGCTAATGTCATCTGATTTTCTATTGTGCTATGTGCCGTACATGGTCCCAACAAAACAGCAGTCTCCACTGCAAATAATTTTTAGCCAAAAAGTGTTCCCATGTGCACATAATAATCAGAATAAAATATGCCAGACGTTGATTCCTGAAGTTCCTTTCCAATTCCTTTGTGGTAAGAGTCTGCGCTTTACTGTTTTAAAATATTTGCTATCACACTCTTTTCCTG
>NW_010431102.1:5617-11917 GCF_000710305.1 Buceros rhinoceros silvestris | reverse complement strand
CTCTTTAAGCCTTTTTTTTCCTGCCTCTAAAGCTCTGACTTTTTCATTCCTTGATTTTTTGGAGTTCATTATTTTATAATCTTCGCACAAGACTTTTAAAAATGCAAGGCAGGAATCTTAAAGCCTAATAAAATCTGAGCTTTCAAGTGGCTTTCTCATGGGTCAGCACATCTGTGATCAGTTCTTTTGAACCAGAACCCAACACAGAATATAACAGATTCGGGCCAGATGCCTTGGATTAAAATGTTCAAGGAATAGAATACAATAACAGAAGTAAATTGACCTAATAACGTATTTTTGGAAGAAGAATTGAAGAGTTGAATTCCCTATCAAAATTAACATTTCATTGAAATGTGGTGGTAAAACTGAGGCTTCATTCTGTGTCCTCCAGTAATGCAGCAAGCTAGTAAAAAAAAAAAAAAAAAGATAAAAAGATAGATTTATTTCAAACAATAAATGGCTGTGAAGCAGTTGGCATTTTTAATACTGTCGGTTAAATCAGGCCAGAGACCCATAGTAAAAATACTACAGTAAAATGAGAGGAGTGCTGAACTCCATGAGAAGATGAGTGATATATTTTTACAGCAAAAATGTAAAAGAGAAGGTGAATAAATAAAGCATCTCTGGTTGATCAAACGCTGAAGATCCAATCTTGTGATTTTGGGAAGCTGAGGACCCCTGAGCAAATGAGATTTTGACTGGAATGTGAGGCAAGACAGAAGAACAGATGTGATACAAAGCATAAGAAATTAACCATGAGAAGGAAAATAAACAGGCATAAGAAGTCAGTTAGTCCAAGCTGACGCCATTGAAAAATGGATGCTACTGTTCTGACTCTCTAAAGAAGAAAACACAGAGAAGTGTAAGAGTACATTTATAAAAAAAGAAGAGGAAAAATTGACTCTTTAGAGCAATCGGACAAGGAAGACTGTAGACCAACGGGTAGCAAATAATTAATAGCAGATCCTTTCAAGAAAAGGAATAACTTAAAAGCTTAAATACTGAGATACTATGACAGTACACAAAAAATGTCCACAGATGGTCCAGGAGTTTTGTTTCTACCAGAATGAACTAATTTATTGCCAACTGATAGTAGCAATGTTGCTTAGAGGAGCACCCCAGAATATGCAAGAAGTATCCTTGGGAGGCAAAACTCTTTTTGCTTTCTCCTTGGTCAATGGAGAGAAAGATGGACTTGATCAACAACCACTCAGAGCAGGGGTCTGCTTTGGATGTTCTCACAGACTGCCTGAAGGGCTTCTTTATTCTGTAAGGAGTGCATGGGCGCTTGCTTCCATAGCCTAAGTGGGCCTCTGGGAAATGAATACTGCTAATTAGTATAAGTCTTTCATGAATTAATAAACACCAGGTCTCCAGACCTTGCTTGCCAATATTTTGGAGTCTAAATGAATAGTCTGTTTTTCAAAAAGGCTGATCTGGTAAGTAATCGTTAATTGGTTCACGCTTTCAGGCAGCATTTGAACTAAGCATTTCAGAGTCAACTTTAGATTCTCTTTGTAAATAACTCTGACATTAGCATTTTACAAGTGTAACCTCTTTTTAGCAGAGAATGTTTCTTATACTAAAAGTTAATGTCTCTCCTGTTAACTTGAAAAATGTCTCCATAAAATCAGTTGTTTATTTTTAAAATGTTGAAAGCAATCTAAAAGGATTTCACAAATATTTAACGTGGCCATGACACTCAGAGTATTTCTCATTGAAATTCAGAACAGGGAGAAAAAATTCTCATTAAGATTCAGAGGATTTGAAAGGTAAAACCACAATAAATCTTTATTATCACATAGATCCAGTGTTAATAAAGATGTCCTGTAACAATTGCTTTGTGCTTATAGTACATATCCAGTGGCCTTGTTCTCTTGTTCAGAAAAATGATGTGGGAAGGTAATTTGGCATATATTCAGTTGTTTTGTGTCTTACATAGCAGTATGTAGAATATATATGTGTGTGTGTGTATTATATTAAAAATAATAATAAAAAAGAAGTAATGAATAGACAGACTCTGCTTTGGGTCTTGACAATACTGACAGTGCATATTGCTCGAGATAGAGGAAAAGAAAAAAAGAATAGAGCACTGGCATCTCCGTCTCACACTTTAGTATCTTATTTCCTTGTTTATTCATAAGTTGGTGAGAAGCCTTAGGCAATAAAGATTGCTATTAACCTAGCATTAAAGAAATACAGCTTTTACTATTGCTTTATTATCTCCTACAAGGGGTTAAAACCCTTGCTTTTCATTCTTCCTATTGAAAGTGCTTTGGAGCAGAAAGGTGAGAAGAATTTACACCAATTTTTAAGCAAAATGTCTGCATTAAAATAGCTTAAACAAAAGTCATAACTCCCCATCAGGATGCAGAACACATTTATTCAGTTAGGGCAGATTGCAAGTAACAGGCAATCAAATGAATTACTGAGGAGAGAAGAAGAATTAACACATAACCACTATGTGCGCTTCAAAACTGAATGTGATTAACAGGATCAGAATGTGACTTTGAATTTTTCTATGCAGCAGGACTCAGAACGAGGTAGAGGCAATTAGTCTGTGACTAATAAGTTCATTAGCTGGTTACAAGAAGAACCATGGTTTACAGTTTAATGTGCATTTCTACAAGCAGCTGATCAAAAAGCAGTTTAACATCTTGTGTCTGAAAGAACTCTCTTGGGCTGGAGCTACTTCCTTTTCCTACCTTACTTCAGATGTTAAAGACAATTCAGTGTGATTTGGAGGAGAATTAATTTAAGAAAAGCACAAAGACAAATCCACCTGAGTACGAAACATTTTTAATGCACCACTGCATGGATGCACAGCATGAACTCTGTGTTGGTGTGCAGCGAAACATGAAAAGACTAGTACTCGTACTGTAAGTAGGTCCTCTTGATGAGGAAAAACGTCACATATATGCTCTGTCTCTGCTCTGAGTAGTCCTGAGCTAATAAATTTCAACTCTCAGCATCTGACTATGCAGATGTACCCAATCTTCAGACAGCCACCTTTGCATCTGAACTCCTTGAGAACTACAACTTCTATCTGGCAACATTCACTTCTCCCAAGAATAGGAACATAGGATGAGACACTTGTAGACATCTGCCCATATGCCAGTTTGGATCTGCAAGCAGTACAACTGCATTTGCACGCACTGTGCTTGAGCACAGCTATGCTGCTTCTGGACTCAAGGTAGTCCTCACAGTGATGCACTGCCTACCACAACCTACTGGCTTGGGTCTCTACATCAGGAAGCTCAGTGCAGGTGGAGTAGATGTGCCATGAAATATCAATCATAACTTTCTGAACATCTCCCCCTTCACTCCTTTTCCCTCTTCTGCATACCTAGTGAAGACAAATTAAGTTCCAGGCATTTGCTGGGACTATAAAGGAGGCAGGGCAGCACATCAATGATAAGCCACTATGGACAGGACTTGGGAGAGGAAGTGGGTAGCTTTTGTGAGATCACATGTGGAAACTGAGCGACCACACAGCTCGAGTAGTCTCTCCTGGAACAGAAACACACACTGTGACTTTGGCTTACAAGAAGACAAGCCTCAAGAAGTTACAAATTGCAGAAATCTCCAGCATCTCAGACATTAACAGGGGAGATGGATCTAGATGACCACACACGGCAACCAGCCTTGTTTGACCAGGTGGTGTTAGACTAGATGAACCCCAGAGGTCCCTTACAACCTCAACTGTTCTGTGATTCTCTGATACCTAGCACAACTCAGCTGCACAGCCCAAAGCACTGGAGACTGGGAACCGATAAGCATAAGTAGGTTGCGCCTGGATCTGCTGAATAGCGCAGTGGGCGCAGATCTGTAAAGCAAAGCAGCTGATACGGAGAACATGATGACTACACAGTGTGTGCTACAGGGTTTTTACTTCCAGCTGGTCTGGATAAACTTTTGAAGCATGTCTTTTGGCTTAATTTCATCTGAAAGGCATCCATCTCGTGCTCTGTAAGGATACTCCATCATGTGAACCAAAGCATGGAAAGTCTTTAAAAATAACACACTCCTTATCTACACTGTAATGTTAAAGGAGAAAAAAGAACCCTCAGAATCTGGGGGGCACAATTTCACAATGAAGATTATGGTAAGATGGTTCAATTGACCTTCAGCTGTGCATCTCTTCATTTCCATTGGCTTCAGTTTAAAGGAGGGAGGTGGGGTGGAAGATTTCAAGAGTGCTGAGGGTTAAGGTTAGTTCAAGAATGTTTTTTAATAATGATATAAAATGTTAATTTTAGTCCCCTCCTTATATAGATATTATGTTTCTGCTCCCAATATAGTTAATCCTATGCCCAGCTTTTCTTGTAATTTTTGAGATGTCATTTTTTTGCCAGGTTTTCTTTTATTTACCTTTGTGGTTTCTGTAGACCTTTTTTTTAATCACTTGTTGCCAGATAACGCTGGTGAATTTCTGGGTAGTCCTACTCTATTTGGAAAGTAGAAGAGTCCCTTGAACTAAAAGCACCAGGGATCAAAAGAAAGAAACCTGGATCCAACACATGTGAGAATAATAGCAAAGCATTGCCAAGGTGGGGGAGTACTTACCCTTAAAATGCTGCAAAAAAAAAGGCTTGCATGGTCTCTAACTGCTGCTTCTCCAAGGTGCAGATCTGCCTATCATATATGGTGGTCTCATAAGAAGGTCTCAGACATTTGGGGATGCTTAAGGTACTGTTAGAGACTCAAGGTAATGTTAGAGACTCATGGCTGGACACCCGAATCCCACCAAGAAAGTTTAAGGAACTCAAGCTGTCCTGAGCAGGATATTTACTCTTCATTTAAGACCACCTGACTCCCATAATTTTTCCAGGGTAAACTGGCACACTCAGTTGCTATCTGCACCCAAACCTAAGAAAAGGAGGGACAGGCTTGCAGCATCTACAACATAAAGGCAGAACCGCAACTCTCCTTATCTTACTGCATCAGGATGTAGGTGCCCAGCTTTCTTCTCCATGCCCAAACACTGGAGACAAATGGAAAATAGGTGATGGTACAGTACACTTGCCACAGATGTGCAACATCATATATGTTTCTAACAACATGTCAGAAGCATTTACTCTTTGTAAACTTTGAAGCTTTCCATTTCAGGCTGTTTTCCAAAGCCTAATATTAAAAAAACCCACCCGCAACCCAAACTATAATACATCATGCCTAATTGCATCTAAACTCTTTCAAGGAAATAAAACAACCAAGCAGCTCTATGCTCTTAACAGAGAAATCTAATTTCCTTTGCAGTATCATACAGAGTAAAGTGTTTTTAGTATAGTGATTTAATGTACACTATGAGGGTAAACACTTATTAATAACCCCCCCCAAATTACACTAAGAAAATAAGTTACAAGAATGGAAATGCTCTAGATGAAGCTATAATAATTTGATAGTAGGAAGCATTTCAGAGCATTTTGTTCAATATTCCACTATAAAGGATTCTCATTCTTTCTAAATGAAATATAATACAATGTATTTACATTTAATTGGGTCTGTATTAGCTCACATATGTTTAGAATTAAACTCCTTCTCGTGAACTCAGGTAGAGACAGGCTGTTTTCAGATCAAATAAGATTGGTGTGCCATTCTTTTTCTTCTTTAAATGTGGCGTTTGTTTTGCTTGCTTCTTTTTCGATTTAAGCTTAGACCGTCAGCATTATTTTGCATCATGCCTCTGTATTTTTAATGTCCCTAGTCCTCTAGGCTAAGATAATAAATACAACTTTTGCTTTCATATTTACTCTTATTTGCCTCTTCTTAAAGGGCACATTCCCTCTGATTTGGTTTATGACTGCACATAAGAAACAAGATAGAAAAATACCATGTACTGACAGCTGTCACAAGTACAATTTATAATTAAGAGACTGGGGTGTGAGGCCTGTTGTTAGAAATCTCCATGGACTGTCAAAAATACATCTCAGGCCCTTATTCTGAAATTTCTGAAGTGAAACAGACACACACAAGCTCACAGGTCACTTCACTTCCACGAACAACTCCTTAAGTAGCAGCTTCTTCTTAGAAAGTACAGACTGCTTGAATCCTTCATTAACGGAATTAAATACTTAGTAATCACTGTTATATAGATTTTGCAGGAAAAGGAAAAAAATCACCTGAATTTCTATAGATTTTTTCAGCGTTTTAGTAAATATTTAGATAAATCATGTCTATGATGAACTGAATAGCCATTTTAAGAGTAGTATCTATTTCTTACAGAGAAACTTTTTATAACCACACTTTACTAAACCATGAATAATCTCATTTTATTGATATCTCAAACCTAAAATGTAGGGA